>NC_052329.1:2174477-2421977 GCF_016432855.1 Salvelinus namaycush
TATATATATCCTGTTGACTCTTCATATATATATCCTGTTGACTCTTCATATATATATCCTGTTGACTCTTCATATATATATCCTGTTGACTCCTCATATATATATCCTGTTGACTCTTCATATATATATCCTGTTGACTCTTCATATATATATCCTGTTGACTCTTCATATATATATCCTGTTGACTCTTCATATATATATCCTGTTGACTCTTCATATATATATCCTGTTGACTCTTCATATATATATCCTGTTGATGCTTGGACACTTCTCTGCTTGACGACATCAGAATAAAACTGCAAGCCCTGTCAGTCAAGGCATTTACATGTAGTCGGTGGAAGCCTTGGTTCTAACACAGACACACAGACACACACACAGACACACAGACACACAGACACACAGACACACTAGTGTAAAGATGGGTTCCCATGTTCCAGACGTCTATAATGAGTCCCAAATGGCACCCTATTCCCTATAGAGTGCACTACAAAGTAGTGAACTAAATAGACAATAGTTTGACATGTGGGACAAACGTCAAGACTTCTCCTCAGTTGTCCTGCAGCCTCAGCCTGACTGGCTGGAAGGAGAGGGACCACCCACCTACCAGTATGGGGGCCCTTTCGTCAACACCGTGTCTGCCTCACAAATGACACCCTATTCCCTATTTAGTGCACTACTTTAGACCAGGTTTTGCACCCTATTCCCTATTTAGTGCACTACTTTAGACCAGGGTTGGCACCCTATTCCCTATTTAGTGCACAACTTTTGACCAGAGAGTCTTCACCTCTTGTTGTCTCAAATTATCCAACAACTGTCTGTCTGTTCTATATCCATCTGGACTGGTGTGACTTATCTCAACGGTCTCTGTTCTATATCCATCTGGACTGGTGTGACTTATCTCAACGGTCTCTGTTCTATATCCATCTGGACTGGTGGGACTTATCTCAACGGTCTCTGTTCTATATCCATCTGGACTGGTGTGACTTATCTCAACGGCCTCTGTTCTATATCCATCTGGACTGGTGTGACTTATCTCAACGGTCTCTGTTCTATATCCATCTGGACTGGTGTGACTTATCTCAACGGCCTCTGTTCTATATCCATCTGGACTGGTGTGACTTATCACAACGGCCTCTGTTCTATATCCATCTGGACTGGTGTGACTTATCTCAACATTCTCTGTGCTATATCCATCTGGACTGGTGTGACTTATCTCAACGGCCTCTGTTCTATATCCATCTGGACTGGTGTGACTTATCTCAACGGTCTCTGTTCTATATCCATCTGGACTGGTGTGACTTATCTCAACATTCTCTGTTCTATATCCATCTGGACTGGTGTGACTTATCTCAACGGCCTCTGTTCTATATCCATCTGGACTGGTGTGACTTATCTCAACGGTCTCTGTTCTATATCCATCTGGACTGGTGTGACTTATCTCAACGGTCTCTGTTCTATATCCATCTGGACTGGTGTGACTTATCTCAACGGTCTCTGTTCTATATCCATCTGGACTGGTGTGACTTATCTCAACATTCTCTGTTCTATATCCATCTGGACTGGTGTGACTTATCTCAACATTCTCTGTTCTATATCCATCTGGACTGGTGTGACTTATCTCAACGGTCTCTGTTCTATATCCATCTGGACTGGTGTGACTTATCTCAACGGCCTCTGTTCTATATCCATCTGGACTGGTGTGACTTATCTCAACGGCCTCTGTTCTATATCCATCTGGACTGGTGTGACTTATCTCAACGGCCTCTGTTCTATATCCATCTGGACTGGTGTGACTTATCTCAACGGTCTCTGTTCTATATCCATCTGGACTGGTGTGACTTATCTCAACATTCTCTGTTCTATATCCATCTGGACTGGTGTGACTTATCTCAACATTCTCTGTTCTATATCCATCTGGACTGGTGTGACTTATCTCAACGGCCTCTGTTCTATATCCATCTGGACTGGTGTGACTTATCTCAACGGCCTCTGTTCTATATCCATCTGGACTGGTGCGATTGGACGCATAGAGGATGGCAGCATATATTATTTTAGTCTATTGGAGATGTGTTTTATTTTCAATGTAATGAATTAAAAATGTAAAATTATAGAACATTATAATGGTTAAATAAAAGTTAGTTTTATTGAAGGCTGTACAAGTGTAAGACAAGTTATTGTGTTGTATTACATCATGTACTACACATCTTCTCATGGGGCAGTTTACCATGGGAGAGTTTGTGTGCCCCCTACAGTACTTTAAGTAGGTCACGTAAACAATGAACACACACACACACACACACACACACACACACACACACACACACACACACACACACACACACACACACACACACACACACACACACACACACACAAGTAAACAATGAACACACACACACACAAGTAAACAATGAACACACACACGCACGCACGCACACACACACACACACACACACACACACACACACACACACACACACACACACACACACACACACACACACACACACACACACACACACACACACACACACACACACACACACGTAAACGATGAACACACACACACACATGTAATATTAAATTGCTCTCCTTTTCTCCTGTTTTAACAAAAGCAGGATTAGGGTTAGGATTAGGGTTAGGGTTAGGATTAGGGTTAGGATTAGGGTTAGGTTTAGAGTTAACTTAATTCTAACCTAAAAAATAATGTCTCAGTTGGAAGATCATGGTGCTTCCAAAACCAGGGTTGTGGGTTCGATTCCCACAGGGGACCAGTATGAAAATGTATGCACTCAGTAAGTTCCTCTGGATAAAAGCCTCCACAACAACATAAAGCTATAATATGTTTGTGTTTTATTTTTGTTTATTTTTTTGTGGCCACTGAACTCACCACATGATAGACCGTGACTTAACAATATACAAAGCGTGTGAGATTAAACTTGACAGAGGAAGAACACAACACACAAGCTCTGACTTGCATCCCTCTACAAGGCTCACATTACGTGTTATATCTTAGCATGACCTTTCTTGTCTGTCAGAGTTTGGTTTCTGGGAGTCAATTCAACAAGAAGGGTTGGTGAAGTACCTATTACGTCACGGTTTCTACAGCTCAACCAACCAGAATCAGACATTGGTTTTATTACAATAAGCCATGGGTTTTGTTACAGTAAGCCCGTTCCAAGATGGCATAGCAGTTCAGACGTCTTTTTTGTCCTCGTATTGTCGTGTCCTGTATACATATATATTTACACCTTTCTTCGCATATCTTTATATATTTTATTATCCAAGAACTCAACTACAAAAGCTTTCCTGCAACCCGCCTCACCAATTACAAAAAAAAGTATTATTTACCTCAAATCTGAAAATCCACAGTGGAAGCTAGCCAGAGGCTAACCAGAAGCCGGCCGAAACTAGCCAGAAGCTAGCCGGAAGCTACCTAGAAGCTAACTAGAAGCTAGCCAGTAGCTGATCTGAAGCTGCCCAGAAGTTAGCCGGTTTGCTGGCTAGCGTTGGTGTTTCAGCTGCCCACGTTTTGTGGTCTTCAGCTATTCCTTTAGCTCGATAATCTATCGGCACTTTTGTGCAACGCGACTCGGACCGGAGCATACCGGGCCTATTTTTCTCAGTGTCCCCGGATTTCAGCCGCAGGCTCTGGACGTTTGCACCTTGATTTCGCAGCTAGCTAGCTGCAAACCGTGTGACTATTGGCTTACGTCGATCCCGGAGCAAACTTAAATTATTCCGGAGCTAGCCGCTGAGGAGTTCCATCAGCCATTCCTGGGCTACAGTCACCTATCCGGACCCGCAGATGCGGAGCCCCATCGGGCCTTCACGACTGACTGCCGACATTATCTGCCCGAGGGAGTTATCCAACTGGCACGTCCGTCGCAACGTTACCTGAACGCTCATCTGGGGCCCGCTAATCGTTAGCTGTCTTATCGGCTGCTATCTGAATAAGTATATCGGACAATTTTTCTTGGGTCACTATATCTATTTTGCCAATTGGATTGATCCCCTCTACTACACGGAACCCCACTAATCTACCGACGGAAACGCACGAGGTGTCTAAAAATAGACCTCCATCCTATGCTATCTTGCTACCGATAGCCATCTACCCGGCCAGCTGTCTGGATCGCCGTGACCCCAACCAACCTCTACTCACTGGACCCTTATGATCACTCGGCTAAGCATGCCTCTCCTTAATGTAAATATGCCTTGTCCATTGCTGTTCTGGTTAGTGTTTATTGGCTTATTTCACTGTAGAGCCTCTAGCCCTGTTCACTATACCATATCCAACCTTTCAGTTCCACCACCCACATACGCGATGACATCACCTGGTTTCAATGATGTTTCTAGAGACAATATCTCTCTCATCATCACTCAATACCTAGGTTTACCTCCACTGTATTCACATCCTGCCATACCTTTGTCTGTACATTATTCCTTGAAGCTATTTTATCGCCCCCAGAAACTTCCTTTTACTCTCTGTTCTAGACGTTCTAGACGACCAATTCTCATAGCTTTTAGCCGTACCCTTATCCTACTCCTCCTCTGTTCCTCTGGTGATGTAGAGGTGAACCCAGGCCCTGCAGTACCTAGCTCCACTCCTATTCCCCAGGCGCTCTCTTTTGATGACTTCTGTAACCGTAATAGCCTTGGTTTCATGCATGTTAACATTAGAAGCCTCCTCCCTAAGTTTGTTTTGTTCACTGCATTAGCACACTCTGCCAACCCGGATGTTTTAGCCGTGTCTGAATCCTGGCTTAGGAAGACCACCAAAAATTCTGACATTTTCATCCCTAATTACAACATTTTCAGACAAGATAGAACGGCCAAAGGGGGCGGTGTTGCAATCTACTGCAAAGATTGCCTGCAGAGTTCTGTTTTACTATCCAGGTCTGTTCCCAAACAATTTGAACTTCTACTTTTAAAAATCCACCTCTCTAAAAACAAGTCTCTCACCGTTGCCCCCAGCTGTGCTCTGGACACCATATGTGAACTGATTGCCCCCCATCTATCTTCAGAGCTCGTGCTGCTAGGCGACCTAAATTGGAACATGCTTAACACCCCAGCCATCCTACAATCTAAGCTTGATGCCCTCAATCTCACACAAATTATCAATGAACCTACCAGGTACCACCCCAATTCCGTAAACACGGGTACCCTCATAGATATCATCCTAACCAACTTGCCCTCCAAATACACCTCTGCTGTTTTCAACCAAGATCTCAGCGATCACTGCCTCATTGCCTGCATCCGTAATGGGTCAGCGGTCAAACGACCTCCACTCATCACTGTCAAACGCTCCCTGAAACACTTCAGCGAGCAGGCCTTTCTAATCGACCTGGCCGAGGTATCCTGGAAGGATATTGACCTCATCCCGTCAGTAGAGGATGCCTGGATATTTTTTTTAAATGCCTTCCTCACCATCTTGAATAAGCATGCCCCATTCAAGAAATTTAGAACCAGGAACAGATATAGCCCTTGGTTCTCTCCTGACCTGACTGCCCTTAACCAACAGAAAAACATCCTATGGCGTTCTGCATTAGCATCGAACAGCCCCCGTGATATGCAACTTTTCAGGGAAGCTAGAAACCAATATACACAGGCAGTTAGAAAAGCCAAAGCTAGCTTTTTCAAGCAGAAATTTGCTTCCTGCAACACAAACTCAAAAAAGTTCTGGGACACTGTAAAGTCCATGGAGAATAAGAACACCTCCTCCCAGCTTCCAACTGCACTGAAGATAGGAAACACTGTCACCACCGACAAATCCACTATAATTGAGAATTTCAATAAGCATTTTTCTACGGCTGGCCATGCTTTCCACCTGGCTACCCCTACCCCGGTCAACAGCACTGCACCCCCCACAGCAACTCGCCCAAGCCTTCCCCATTTCTCTTTCTCCCAAATACAGTCAGCTGATGTTCTGAAAGAGCTGCAAAATCTGGACCCTTACAAATCAGCCGGGCTAGATAATCTGGACCCTTTCTTTCTAAAACTATCTGCTGAAATTGTTGCCACCCCTATTACTAGCCTTTTCAAACTCTCTTTCGTGTCGTCTGAGATTCCCAAAGATTGGAAAGCAGCTGCGGTTATCCCCCTCTTCAAAGGGGGGGACACTCTTGACCCAAACAGCTACAGACCCATATCTATCCTACCCTGCCTTTCTAAGGTCTTCGAAAGCCAAGTTAACAAACAGATTACCGACCATTTCGAATCCCACCATACCTTCTCCGCTATGCAATCTGGTTTCAGAGCTGGTCATGGGTGCACCTCAGCCACGCTCAAGGTCATAAACGATATCTTAACCGCCATCGATAGGAAACAATACTGTGCAGCCGTATTCATTGACCTGGCCAAGGCTTTTGACTCTGTCAATCACCACATCCTCATCGGCAGACTCGACAGCCTTGGTTTCTCTAATGATTGCCTCGCCTGGTTCACCAACTACTTCTCTGATCGAGTTCAGTGTGTCAAATCGGAGGGTCTGTTGTCCGGGCCTCTGGCAGTCTCTATGGGGGTGCCACAGGGTTCAATTCTTGGACCGACTCTCTTCTCTGTATACATCAATGATGTCGCTCTTGCTGCTGGTGAGTCTCTGATCCACCTCTACGCAGACGACACTATTCTGTATACTTCTGGCCCTTCTTTTGACACTGTGTTAACAACCCTCCAGGCGAGCTTCAATGCCATACAACTCTCCTTCCGTGGCCTCCAATTGCTCTTAAATACAAGTAAAACTAAATGCATGCTCTTCAACCGATCGCTGCCTGCACCTGCCCGCCTGTCCAACATCACTACTCTAGACGGCTTTGACTTAGAATATGTGGACAACTACAAATACCTAGGTGTCTGGTTAGACTGTAAACTCTCCTTCCAGACTCACATCAAAACATCTCCAATCCAAAGTTAAATCTAGAATTGGCTTCCTATTCCGCAACAAAGCATCCTTCACTCATGCTGCCAAACATACCCTTGTAAAACTGACCATCCTACCAATCCTCGATTTCGGTGATGTCATTTACAAAATAGCCTCCAATACCCTACTCAATAAATTGGATGCAGTCTATCACAGTGCCATCCGTTTTGTCACCAAAGCCCCTTACACTACCCACCACTGCAACCTGTACACTCTCGTTGGCTGGCCCTCGCTTCATACTCGTCGCCAAACCCACTGGCTCCAGGTCATCTACAAGACCCTGCTAGGTAAAGTCCCCCCTTATCTCAGCTCGCTGGTCACCATAGCAGCACCTACCTGTAGCACGCGCTCCAGCAGGTATATCTCTCTGGTCACCCCCAAAACCAATTCTTCCTTTGGCCGCCTCTCCTTCCAGTTCTCTGCTGCCAATGACTGGAACGAACTACAAAAATCTCTGAAACTGGAAACACTTATCTCCCTCACTAGCTTTAAGCACCAGCTGTCAGAGCAGCTCATAGATTACTGCACCTGTACATAGCCCATCTATAATTTAGCCCAAACAACTACCTCTTTACCTACTGTATTCATTTATTTATTTTTGCTCCTTTGCACCCCATTATTTCTATCTCTACTTTGCACTTTCTTCCACTGCAAACCAACCATTCCAGTGTTTTTTTTACTTGCTATATTGTATTTACTTCGCCACCATGGCCTTTTTATATTTTTATTTATTTTTAATATATATTTTGTTTGCCTTCACCTCCCTTATCTCAACTCACTTGCTCACATTGTATATAGACTTATTTTTCACTGTATTATTGACTGTATGTTTGTTCTACTCCATGTGTAACTATGTGTTGTTGTATGTATCGAACTGCTTTGCTTTATCTTGGCCAGGTCGCAATTGTAAATGAGAACGTGTTCTCAATTTGCCTACCTGGTTAAATAAAGGTGAAATAAATAAATAAATAAAAAAGCCATGGTGTTTGTTACAGTAAGCCATGTTTTTTTTACAGTAAGCCATGGGTTTTGTTACAATAAGTCATGGGTTTTGTTAGAGTACGCCATGGTGTTTGTTACAGTAAGCCATGTTTTATTTACAGTAAGCCATGGGTTTTGTTACAATAAGCCATTGGTTATATTACTTAAGCCATGGGTTTTGTTACAGTAAGCCATGTTTTTTTTTACAGTAAGCCATGTTTTATTTACAGTAAGCCATGTTTTTTTTTTTTACAGTAAGCCATGTTTTATTTACAGTAAGCCATGGGTTTTGTTACAGTAAGCCATGGGTTTACAATAAGTCATGGGTTTTGTTACAATAAGCCATGGTGTTTGTTACAGTAAGCCATGGGTTTTTTACAGTAAGCCATGTTCTATTTACAGTAAGCCATGGGTTGTGTTACAGTAAGCCATTGGTTTTGTTACAGTAAGCCATGGGTTTTGTTACAGTAAGCCATGGGGTTTTGTTACAGTAAGCCATGGTTTTTTTACAGTAAGCCATGTTTTATTTACAGTAATCCATGGATTTAATTACTGTAAGCCATGGGTTTTGTCAGGTAGCCTAGTGGTTAGAGCGGAAGGTTGCTGAATCGAATCCCAGAGCTGACAAGGTAAAAATCTGTCGTTCTGCCCCTGAGCTAGGCAGTTAACCCGCTGTTCCCCGGGCGCCGAAGACGTGGATGTTGATTCAGAGGGCTTGGGTTAAATGCGAAAGACACATTTTAGTTGAATACATTCAGTTGACAACTGACTAGGTATCGCCCTTTCCCTTTGTTACAGCAAGACATGGGTTTTGTTACAGCAAGACGTGGATTTTGTTACAATAAGCCATGGGTTTTCTTATAGTAAGTCGTGGAATTTTTACAGTAAGCCTTGTTTTTTTTAATAGTAAGCCATGTTTTATTTTACAGTAAGCCATGGGTTTTTTACAGTAAGCCATGGTGTTTGTTACAGTAAGCCATGGGTTTTTTACAGTAAGCCATGGTTTTTTTTACAGTAAGCCATGTTTTTTTTACAGTAAGCCATGGGTTTTTTACAGTAAGCCATGGGTTTTTTACAGTAAGACATGGGTTTTGTTACAGCAAGACATGGATTTTGTTACAATAAGCCATGGGTTTTCTTATAGTAAGTCGTGGAATTTTTACAGTAAGCCTTGTTTTTTTTAATAGTAAGCCATGTTTTATTTTACAGTAAGCCATGGGTTTTTTACAGTAAGCCATGGTGTTTGTTACAGTAAGCCATGGGTTTTTTACAGTAAGCCATGGGTTTTTTACAGTAAGCCATGGGTTTTTTACAGTAAGCCATGGGTTTTTACCCAATCCGCGTGTGTACCACTTTTTTAAATGCTTACCTCTGGGGATCCAATCTTGTTGTATAATTTTTTTCCCAAATAAATGCAATTAAAATGAACTTCTTTAAGTTATCAACTTATGATATTGCGATCCCATTGGCTCTTATAGCTGTGCAGTAACACTTTTAAACTACATTTTTTTACATTTTAGTCATTTAGCAGACGCTCTTATCCAGAGCGACTTACAGTAGAGTGCATACATTTTATTACATTTACATACTGAGACAAGGATATCCCTACCGGCCAAACCCTCCCTAACCCGGACGACGCTATGCCAATTGTGCGTCGCCCCACGGACCTCCCGGTTGCGGCCGGCTGCGACAGAGCCTGGGCGCGAACCCAGAGACTCTGGTGGCGCAGCTAGCACTGCGATGCAGTGCCCTAGACCACTGCGCCACCCGGGAGGCGACATTGGTGAGCAAGATGGTGCTGACAGAGATGGTCTCCTCGCTTCTAGTCCTTAAGAAACTATGCAGCATTTTGGTTTTTATGTATTATTTCTTACATTGTTAGCCCAGAAAATCTTAAGTGTTATTACATACAGCCGGGAAGAACTATTTGATATGAGAGCGACGTCAATTTACCAGCACTATGACCAGGAATATGACTTTCCCGAATCGGATCCTTTGTTCGAACCACCCATGCATTTGATCTGATTCCAAAGGCCCAAAACAAGTAGACGGAGCGGCCTTCTGGTGAGACTTCAGAGGCGCGCACACTTCCGAGTTTATTACTCGCTAATATCCAGTCTCTAGATAACAATGTAGCCGAAATCAGGGCAAGAGTTGCCTTCCAGAGAGACATCCGGGATTGTAACATACTCTGTTTCACGGAAACATGGCTCTCTCGGGATATGCTGTCGGAGTCAGTACAGCCACCTGGATTCTTCATGCGTCGCGCCGACAGGAATAAACATCTCTCCGGTAAGAAGAAGGGCGGGGGTGTATGCTTCATGATTAACGACTCATGGTGTAATCATAACAACATACAGGAACTCAAGTCCTTTTGTTCACCTGACCTAGAATTCCTTACAATCAAATGCCGACCATATTATCTCCCAAGAGAATTCTCGTTGGTTATTGTAACAGCCGTGTATATCCCTCCACAAGCCGATACCACGACGGACCTCAAGGAACTCCACTGGACTCTCGCAAACTGGAAACCATATATCCTGAGGCTGCATTGATTGTAGCTGGGGATTTAAACAAAGCAAATTTGAGAACAAGGCTACATACAGTGCCTTGCAAATGTATTCATCCCCCTTGGCATTTTTCCTATTTTGTTGCATTACAACCTGTAATTTAAATTGATTTTTATCTGGATTTCATATAATGGACATACACAAAATAGTCCAAATTGGTGAAGTGAAATTTAAAAAATTCAAAAAAATTAAAAAAATTAAAAAGTTGTGGGAGCATATGTATTCCCTTTGCTACGAATTAAATAAGATCTGGTGCAACCAATTACCTTCAGAAGTCACATAATTAGTTACAGTTGAAGTCTACATACACTGATGTTGGAGTCATTAAAATTTGTTTTTCAACCCCTCCACAAATTTCTTGTTAACAAACTATAGTTTTGGCAAGTCAATTAGGACATCTGCTTTGTGTCATTTTTCCAACAATTTAGAGGCAGATTATTTCACTTATAATTCACTGTATCACAATTCCAGTGGGTCAGAAGTTTGGAAAATTCCAGAAGATGATGTCATGGCTTTAGATGCTTCTGATAGGCTAATTGACATAGTTTTAGTCAATTGGAGGTGTACCTGTGTATGTATTTCAAGGCCTACCTTCAAACTTAGTGCCTCTTTGTTTGACATCATGGGAAAATCAAAAGATATCAGCCAAGACCTCAGAAAGAAATTGTAGACCTCCACAAGTCTGGTTCATCAATGGGGGCAATTTTCAAATGCCTGAAGGTACCACATTCATCTGTACAAACAATGGTACACAAGTATAAACACCATGGGACCACGCAGCCGTCATACCACTCAGGAAGGAGACGCGTTCTGTCTCCTGGAGATGAACGTACTTTGGTGCGAAAAGTGCAAATCAATCCCAGAACAACAGCAAAGGACCTTGTGAAGATGCTGGAGGAAACACGTAGAAACGTATCTATATACACAGTAAAACGAGTCCTATATCAACATAACCTGAAAAGCCGCTCAGCAAGGAAGAAGCTACTGCTCCAAAACTGCCACAAAAAAGCCAGACTACAGTTTGCAACTGCACATGGGGACAAAGATCGTACTTTTTGGAGAAATGTCTTCTGGTCTGATGAAACAAAAATTGAACTGTTTGGCCATAATGACCACCGTTATGTTTGGAGGAAAAAGGGGGAGGCTTGCAAGCCGAAGAACACCATCCCAATCGTGAATCTCGGGGGTGGCAGCATCATGTTGTGGGGGTGCTTTGCTGCAAGAGGGACTGGTGCACTTCACAAAATATATGGCATCATGACGAAAGAAAATGATGTGGATATATTGAAGCAACATCTCAAGACATCAGTCAGGAAGTTAAAGCTTGGTCGCAAATGGGTCTTTCAAATGGACAATAACCCCAAGCATACCTCCAAAAGTTGTGGCAAAATGGCTTAAGGACAACAAAGTCAAGGCCATCACAAAGCCCTGACCTCAATCCTATAGAACATTTGTGGGCAGAACTGAAAAAGCGTGTGCGAGCAAGGAGGCCTACTAACCTGACTCAGTTACACCAGCTCTGTCAGGAGGAATGGGCCAAAATTCACCAACTTGAAGGAGCTGGAGCAGTTTTGCCTTGAAGAATGGACAAAAATCTCAGTGGATAGATGTGCCACGCTTATAGAGACATACCCCAAGAGACTTGCAGCTGTAATTGCTACAAAAGGTGGCTCTACAAAGTATTGACTTTGGGGAGGTGAATAGTTATGCACGCTCAAGTTTTCAGGTAAAAAAAAATCTTATTTCTTGTTTGTTTCACCCCCCAAAATATTTAGCATCTTCAAAGTGGTAGGCATGTTGTGTAAATCAAATTATACAAATCTCCCAAAAATCTATTTCAATTCCAGGTTGTAAGGCAACAAAATAGGAAAAATGCGAAGGGGGGGTGAAAACTTTTGCCAGCCACTGTAAATACAATCAGCATATTGATTGTAGTACCCGGGCAGGCAATACACTGGATCACTGCTATTCTAACTTCCGCGATGCATACAAGGCCCTCCCCCGCCCTCCGTTCGGAAAATCTGACCACAACTCAATTTTGCTTCTCCCCTCATATAGGCAGAAATTCAAACAGGATGTACCCGTGACAAGGACCATTCAACGCTGGTCTGACCAATCGGAATCCACGCTTCAAGATTGTTTTTATCACGCGGACTGTTCAAAGAATAATATAGATTTATACGCTGATTCGGTGAGGGAGTTCGTAAGGAAGTGCATTGGAGATGTTGTACCCTCTGGGACTATTAAAACCTACCCTAACCAGAAACCGTGGATAGATGGCAGCATTCGCGCAAAACTGAAAGCGTGAACTACCGCATATAACCATGGAAAGATGACCGGGAATATGGCCGAATACAAACAGTGTAGTTATTCCCTCCGCAAGGCAATCAAACAAGCGAAATGTCAGTACAGGGATAAAGTGGAGTCGCAATTCAACGGCTCAGACATGAGACGTATGTGGCAGGGTCTACACACAATCATGGACTACAAAAAGAAAATCAGTCAGGAACACCGACGTCTTGCTTCCAGACAAACTAAACACCTTCTTTGCCTGCTTTGAGGATAACACAGTGCCACCGACGTGGCCTGCTACCAAGGACTGTGGGCTCTCCTTCTCCGTGGCCGACATTTAAATGTGTTAACCCTCACAAGGCTGCCGGCCCAGACAACATCCCTAGCCGCATCCTCAGAGCATACACAGACCAGCTGGCTGGTGTGTTTACGGACTTATTCAATCTCTCCCTATTCCCGTCTGCTGTCCCCACATGCTTCAATATGGTCACCATTGTTCCTGTACCCAAGAAGGCAAAGGTAACTGAATTGAATGACTATCACCCCGTAACACTCACTTCTGTCATCATAAATGATTACCGCCCCGTGGCGCTCATGTCGGTAGCCATGAAGTGCTTTGAAAGGCTGGTCATGGCTCACATCAACAGCATCCTCCCGGACACCCTAGACCCACTCCAATTCGCATACCACCCCAACAGATCCACAGATGACGCAATCTCAATCGCACTCCACACTGCCCTTTCCCACCTGGACAAAAGGAACACCCAATGTGAGAATGCTATTCATTGACTACAGCTCAGTGTTCAACACCATAGTGCCCACGAAGCTCATCACTAAGCTAAGGACTCTGGGACTAAACACCTCCCTCTGCAACTGGATCCAGGACTTCCTGACAGGCCGCCACCAGGTGGTAAGAGTAGGCAACAACACGTCTGACACACTGATCCTTAACACTGGGGCCCCTCAGGGGTGTGTACTAGCCCCCTCCTGTATTGTCTGTTGACCCACGACTGCGTGGCCAAACACAACTCCAACACCATCATTAAGTTTGCTGACGACACAGCAGTGGTAGGCCTGATCACGGACAACGATGAGATGGCCTATAAGGAGGAGGTCAGAGAACTGCCAGTCTGGTGCCAGGACAACAACCTCTCCTTCAATGTGAGCAAGACAAAGGAGCTGATCGTGGACTACTGGAAAAGGCGGGCCGAACAGGCCCCCATTAACATCGACGGGGCTGTAGTGGAGCGGGTCGAGAGTTTCAAGTTCCTTGGTGTCCACATCACCAACAAACTATCATGGTCCAAACATACCAAGACAGTCGTGAAGAGGGCACAATAAAACCTTTTCCCCCTCAGGAGACTGAAAAGATTTGGCATGGGTCCCCAGATCCTCAAAAGATTCTACAGCTGCACCGTCGAGAGCATCCTGACCGGTTGCATCACCACCTGGTATGGCAACTGCTCGGCATCTGACCGTAAGGCGCTACAGAGGGTAGTGCGAGTATATCACTGGGGCCAAGCTTCCTGCCATCCAGGACCTATATAATAGGCGGTGTCAGAGGAAAGCCCAGAAAATTGTCAGAGACTCCAGTCACCCAAGTTATAGACTATTTTCTCTGCTACCGCATGGCAAGCGGTACCGGAGCGCCAAGTCTAGGACCAAAAGGCTCCTCAACAGCTTCTACCCCCAAGCCATTAGACTGCTGAACAACTCATAAAAATCGCCACCGGACAATTTACATTGACCCCCCTCCCTCTTGTATACTGCTGCTACTCGCTGTTTGTTTGTTACCTATGCATAGTCACTTCACCCCCACCTACATGTACAGATTACCTCAACTAGTCTGTACACCTGCACACTGACTCGGTACCGGTGCCCCCTGTATATAACCTCATTATTGTTATTCTTATTGTGTTACTTTTTAGAATTACTTTTCATTTTAGCCTACTTGGTAAATATTTTCTTCTTCTTGAACTGCACAGTTGGTTAAGGGCTTGTAAGTAAGCATTTCACGGTAAAGTCTAGACTTGTTGTATTTGGCGCATGTGGCAAATAAAGTTTGTTTTGATTTGATTTTTGATTTGATAAAGTGCTTTGAGAGACTAGTCAAGGATCATATCACCTCCACTTTACCTGGCACCCTAGACCCACTGCAATTTGCATACCACCCCAATAGGTCCACAGACGATGCAATCGCCATCACACTGCATCTATCCCATCTGGACAAGAGGAATACCTATGTAAGAATGCTGTTCATTGACTACAGCTCAGCATTTAACACCACAATACCCTCCAAGCTCATCATTAAGCTTGAGGCCCTGGGTCTCGACCCCGCCCTGTGCAATTGGGTCCTGGACTTCCTGACGGGCCGCCCCAGGTGGTGAAGGTAGGAAACATCTTCACTTTGCTGATCCTCAACACTGGGGCCCCACAAGGGTGCGTGCTCAGCCCCCTCCTGTACTCCCTGTTCAGCCTTGACTGCGTGGCCATGCACGCCTCCAACTCAATCATCAAGTTTGCAGACGACACAACTTGATCACCAACAACGATGAGTCAGCCTATAGGGAGGAGGTGAGAGCACTCAGAGTGTGGTGTCAGGAAAACAACCTCTCACTTAACGTCAACAAAACAAAGGAGATAATCGTGGACTTCAGGAAACAGCAGAGAGAGCACCCCCCTATCCACATCGAGCACCTCTCTATCGATAGTGCCTCTTCAACCTCAGGAGGCTGAAGAAATTTGGCTTGTCACCTAAAACCCTCACAAACTTTTACAGATGCACAATTGAGAGCATCCTGTCGGGCTGTATCACCGCCTGGTACGGAAACGGCACTGCCCACAACCGTAGGGCTCTCCAGAGGGTGGTGCGGTCTGCACAACGCATCACCGGGGGCAAACTACCTGCCCTCCAGGACACCTACAGCACCGATGTCACAGGAAGGCCAAAAAGATCATCAAGGACAACAACCACCCGAGCCACTGCCTGTTCACCCCGCTACCATCCAGAAGGCGAGGTCAGTACAGGTGCATCAAAGCAGGGACCGAGAGACTGAAAAACAACTTCTATCTCAAGGCCATCAGACTGTTAAACAGCCGTCACTAACTCAGAGAGGCTGCTGCCTACATACAGACTTGATATCATTGGCCACTTTAATAAATGGATCACGAGTCGCTTTATTAATGCCACGTCAATAAGGATGTTTTCATTACTCATCTCATATGTATATACTGTATTTTATACCATCTTGCAATACTCATCTCATATGTATATTCTGTATTTTATACCATCTTGCAATACTCATCTCATATGTATATTCTGTATTTTATACCATCTTGCAATACTCATCTCATATGTATATACTGTATTTTATACCATCTTGCAATACTCATCTCATATGTATATTCTGTATTTTATACCATCTTGCAATACTCATCTCATATGTATATACTGTATTTTATACCATCTTGCAATACTCATCTCATATGTATATTCTGTATTTTATACCATCTTGCAATACTCATCTCATATGTATATTCTGTATTTTATACCATCTTGCAATACTCATCTCATATGTATATACTGTATTTTATACCATCTTGCCTATGCCGCTCAGTCATCGCTCATCCATATATTTATATTTATATGTACATATTCCTATTCCATCCCTTTACGTATATTTGTGTGTATTAGGAAGTTGTTGTGGAATTGTTAGATTACTTGTTGGTTATTACTGCACTGTCAGAACTAGAAGCACAAGCATTTCGCTACACTCGCATTAACATCTGCTAACCATGTGTATGTGACCAATTAAATTATTTTATTTTGTTACATGATAATTAATAATAGTAATAGCCAACGTGTTGCATTCAAGCTTGAAAGTCCTAAACTGATCCCAGATCTGTTTGTACTGTCTTGCCAACTCCTATGGCCATTGTCACAGCAAACAGAAACAGTTCTGGGACCAATCAAACACACTTATTTATAAGTCATTTTTACATCAGCTGATATCTCAAAGTGCTGTACAGAAACACAGCCTAAAACCCCAAACAGCAAGCAATGCAGGTGTAGAAGCACGGTGGCTAGGAAAAACTCCCTAGAAAGGCCGAAACCTAGGTAGAAACCAGGCTCTGAACGGTGGCCAGTCCTCTTCTGGCTGTGCTGGGTGAAGATTATAAGTTCATGGCCATTAAGGCCAGATTGTTCAAATGTTCATAGATGACCAGCAGGGTCAAATAATATTCACAATGTTTAAAGTGGGTGCAACAGGTCAGATGGAAGAAAAAATGTCAGAATGCTTTTCATAGCCGAGCTTCAACTGTATATGTTGTTTATATGTGTATATACAGTTGGAAGTTTACATACACCTTAGCCAAATACATTTAAACTCAATTTTGTACAATTCCTGACATTTAATCCTAGTAAATATTCCCTGTCTTAGGTCAGTTAGGATCACCACTTTATTTTAAGAATGTGAAATGTCAGAATAATAGTAGAGAGTGATTTATTTCAGCTTTTATTTCTTTCATCACATTCCCAGTGGGTCAGAAGTTTACATACACTCAATTAGTATTTGGTAGCATTGCCTTTAAATTGTTTAACTTGGGTCAAATGTTTCGGGTAGCCTTCCACAAGCTTCCCACAATCAGTTGGGTGAATTTTGGCCCATTCCTCCTGACAGAGCTGGTGTAACTGAGTCAGGTTTGTAGGCCTCCTTGCTCGCACATACTTTTTCAGTTCCGACAAATTTTCTGTAGGAGTGAGGTCAGGGCTTTGTGATGGCCACTCCAATACCTTGACTTTGTTGTCCTTAAGCCATTTTGCCACAACTTTGGAAGTATGCTTGGGGTCATTGTCCATTTGGAAGACCCATTTGCGACCAAGCTTTATCTTCCTGACATGTCTTGAGATGTTGCTTCAATTTATCCACATCATTTTCCTTCTCATGATGCCATCTATTTTGTTAAGTGCACCAGTGCCTCCTTCAGCAAAGCACCTCCACAACATGATGCTGCCACCCCCGTGCTTCACGGTTTGGATGGTGTTCTTCGGCTTGCAAGCCTCCCCCTTTATCCTCCAAGCATAACGATGGTCATTATGGCCAAATCGTTAAATTTTTGTTTCATCAGACCAGAGGACATGTCTCCAAAAAGTACGATCTTTGTCCCCATGTGCATTTGCAAACCATAGTCTGGCTTCTTTAATTGAGGTTTTGGAGCAGCGGCTTCTTCCTTGCTGAGCGGCCTTTCAGGTTATGTCGATATAGGACTCGTTTTACTGTGGATATAGATACTTTTGTACCTGTTTCCTCCAGCATCTTCACAAGGTCCTTTGCTGTTGTTCTGGGATTGATTTGCACTTTTCGCACCAAAGTACGTTCATCTCCAGGAGACAGAACGCGTCTCCTTCCTGAGTGGTATGACGGCTGCGTGGTCCCATGGTGTTTATACTTGCGTACTATTGTTTGTACAGATGAACGTGGTACCTTCAGGCATTTGTAAATTGCTCCCAAGGATGAACCAGAGTTGTGGAGGTCTAAACATTTTTTTCTGAGGTCTAGGCTGATTTCTTTTGATTTTCCAATGATGTCAAGCAAAGAGGCACTGAGTTTGAAGGTAGGCCTTGAAATACATCCACAGGTGCACCCCAATTGACTCAAATGATGTCAATTAGCCTATCAGAAGCTTCTAAAGCCATGACAATCATTTTCTGGAATTTTCCAAGCCGTTTATAGGCCCAGTCAACTTAGTGTATGTAAACTTCTGACCCACTGGAATTGTGATACAGTGAATTATAAGTGAAATAATCTGTCTGTAAAACAATTGTTGGACAAATGACTTGTGTCATGCACAAAGTAGATGTCCTAACCGACTTGCCAAAACTATAGTTTGTTAACAAGAAATTTGTGGAGTGGTTGAACAACAACCAGAACCGCCATGTATACTACCATCCCTTCCTCTAGTAACCCCGGTGGACCAGAACTTCCTCTGATTTGTTCACTCTGTTGATGTGCAGCAGCTGATTGGTGGTCGAATACATTGATCAGACTCTACTCCACCACAACAGACACAACGACCTGACATATTAGTTCCTCAAAAAGCCTGTCATTAGGAGGTCAAAGGGTGAGAATACTGTAAAGTCCATGTAGAGGACTGCAAAACAAACTAAAGAAAACCAATAAATATCAAACAAAAAAAGATATATTCAGTGATTTACTTACATTTGTTAAATATATAATACTTAAAATCATCTTTAATCTGTCCTCTCTGAGAAAATGTTAAGGGAGAAAACACTTGTAGTAGCCCAGGCTACAAAGTTCTAGAAACCTGTTTGATGGGTGTGCTGCCCAAAAACGTTTCGTCACATCTGAAACAGAAAAATTCTTGCCTGATGTCTGCTGCTTATGTCTCCGCCTCAGACAAGTCACAGCAAGTTGACTGGAGACAGAGGGAGAAGTGTTCACAGCAAGTTGACTGGAGACAGAGGGAGAAGTGTTCACAGCAAGCTGACTGGAGACAGAGGGAGAAGTGTTCACAGCAAGCTGACTGGAGACAGAGGGAGAAGTGTTCACAGCAAGTTGACTGGAGACAGAGGGAGAAGTGTTCACAGCAAGTTGACTGGAGACAGAGGGAGAAGTGTTCACAGCAAGCTGACTGGAGACAGAGGGAGAAGTGTTCACAGCAAGTTGACTGGAGACAGAGGGAGAAGTGTTCACAGCAAGATGACTGGAGACAGAGGGAGAAGTGTTCACAGCAAGCTGACTGGAGACAGAGGGAGAAGTGTTCACAGCAAGTTGACTGGAGACAGAGGGAGAAGTGTTCACAGCAAGATGACTGGAGACAGAGGGAGAAGTGTTCACAGCAAGCTGACTGGAGACAGAGGGAGAAGTGTTCACAGCAAGTTGACTGGAGACAGAGGGAGAAGTGTTCACAGCAAGTTGACTGGAGACAGAGGGAGAAGTGTTCACAGCAAGTTGACTGGAGACAGAGGGAGAAGTGTTCACAGCAAGTTGACTGGAGACAGAGGGAGAAGTGTTCACAGCAAGCTGACTGGAGACAGAGGGAGAAGTGTTCACAGCAAGTTGACTGGAGACAGAGGGAGAAGTGTTCACAGCAAGCTGACTGGAGACAGAGGGAGAAGTGTTCACAGCAAGTTGACTGGAGACAGAGGGAGAAGTGTTCACAGCAAGCTGACTGGAGACAGAGGGAGAAGTGTTCACAGCAAGCTGACTGGAGACAGAGGGAGAAGTGTTCACAGCAAGTTGACTGGAGACAGAGGGAGAAGTGTTCACAGCAAGCTGACTGGAGACAGAGGGAGAAGTGTTCACAGCAAGCTGACTGGAGACAGAGGGAGAAGTGTTCACAGCAAGCTGACTGGAGACAGAGGGAGAAGTGTTCACAGCAAGCTGACTGGAGACAGAGGGAGAAGTGTTCACAGCAAGCTGACTGGAGACAGAGGGAGAAGTGTTCACAGCAAGTTGACTGGAGACAGAGGGAGAAGTGTTCACAGCAAGTTGACTGGAGACAGAGGGAGAAGTGTTCACAGCAAGCTGACTGGAGACACACTTAAATCACTGATTGCTGTTCCCTTTAATAAAGAATGTTTGGTAATGCTTGACATTAGGAAGTTTATAGACAGTACGTTACAAGTTATTAAAATGTGTTTAGATATCATTCATAAAAAAGTAATAAACCATTGTTTGAAACTGTTTAAACATTTTACAGTAGGAGTCATAGTTTAGAAACAGAATTGACATGTTATAGTAATAGAGCCGAGTGCTTTATCTAATGACCAAACAGAATAGGATTTGTTGTTTCTGAACAAACCCTTGTTGACCTTGTTGGGCCAGTGGAGTGAGTCTATTGTACAAGTTGTACACACTTCATCTCACTCAACTGCCATCCAACAACAGTTAACACACACCTATGATCAAGTTGAATTGAATGGTATTGAAAAACCCGTTGACGTTGCATCATACGAAACGGTTTTCACATCTTATGAACATCCCTTTTTGACAAGAGTTAACTTGTGACCCCTAGAGGACAATCTACAACAAACAGCGTCTATGTCCCCTTTCAGAAACAGAACAAAACCAAACTTGAGGACAGGGTGACTTTATTAGCTTCATCATTATCAAGATTAACTTACACACTGACAGACATCAGTATACAATCGTATTGGTATCATTGTGTACAATACATTATATACACACACACCCTGCACAATTGTCCGGGGAAAATAAATATATTTATTTCATACAAAAATAATCTCTATCAATTAAAGGCCAAACCAAATAGCAAAGCCTGACTGCATATAAGACCGAAGCTATAATGTGTAAATAAGTCAATATATAAGTACTGTAATTTGCTAACAGACTTATTCACAGCCCGGGGTTGTGAAGTCTTCATCCCAGCAGAGAGAGTTAGTGGTGCTGCTGAAACTCGAGGAGGAGTTATTATAAAGTCATTTTATTAATACAGCAGTGTATAAGGTTGGTGTAAAGCACAAGAAGACAAAGTGACATTCAGGCGGCCATATTGGAACGTTGTTGGACCGTCGTGTCAGAATCTCCTCTGGGTTCTAGGGCGGTTGTTGGTGGAGACAGTGCGGTGTTTGCGGTGGGCAGCACCCGTCCCTTCCTCTGTCTGGGAGGAGACAGGAAACGGTCATGTTTAACAACACTCAAATCAACGATCATGTACAAATAAATTCAAATCAATGTTGGTACAAACATTAATCTTTCAAAACCACTGAGATACTCACAAAGGGCGCTTCACCATGTAAGAAAGCTTTAGCAGCAGGGTGGCCTCCAGCAAATGCCTGCACATCTGCAATGTATCACAATATCATGTCAGAGAGCGAGTAGGGGGTGGAGATGTGACCACTGGAAAACTCTGAGCTCTAGTTAGGGTCCCTAGACACGGGCAAGTAACAGCCTGATCAACGTTGGGGTCATTGCAGGGTTGTACTCACATTGCAGCCGATGGTTGAGTCGATTCAGGGACAGCAGCACTTTCTGCTCCTCCAGGGAGATGGTGGTGATGGTGGAGACCTGGCCCTGCCCTTGGTGCCCCTGGGCTTGGTGCCCCTGGGCTTGGTGCCCCTGGACTTGGTGCCCCTGGGCTTGGTGCCCCTGGTGCCCCTGGGCTTGGTGCCCCTGGACTTGGTGCCCCTGGGCTTGGTGCCCCTGGACTTGGTGCCCCTGGTGCCCCTGGGCTTGGTGCCCTTGGTGCCCCTGGTGCCCCTGGGCTTGGTGCCCCTGGGCTTGGTGCCCCTGGCTGTGGCTGGTAGTGATCGATTGGCCCTGGTGCTGGTTGTGACCTCCACCTGGCTCTAGCCTCTGGGATGGCACCGTCTCCTTGGCAACCACTATATCACTGTCTGCCAGCAGGTCTTCACTGTGGGCCTCCGCTTCTGCATACTCTGAACCAAAAAGCACAGTCACAACTGTCAACACAGTCCACACTGTCAACATAGTCCACACTGTCAACATAGTCGACACTGTCAACATAGTCAAATGTCAACACAGTCAAATGTCAACACAGTCAACACGGTCACCGTCAAAACAGTCAACACGGTCACTGTCAAAATAGTCAACACAGACAACACCGTCAGTATAGTCAATACAGACAACACAGTCATCTCAGTCTACATAGACATCAAGGTCAACAAATATATCAGTCAGCACAGTAAAGACAGTAAAAACAGTCAACATAGTAACCACAGTAATCACAGTAAAAACAGTCAACATAGTAATCACAGTCAACACAGTAAAAACAGTCAACATAGTAACCACAGTAAAAACAGTCAACAGAGTAATCACAGTCAACATAGTAATCACAGTCAACACAGTAAAAACAGTCAACATAGTAATCACAGTCAACATAGTAATCACAGTCAACATAGTAATCACAGTCAACAGAGTAAAAACAGTCAACATAGTAATCACAGTCAACACAGTAAAAACAGTCAACATAGTAATCACAGTAAAAACAGTCAACATAGTAATCACAGTCAACATAGTAATCACAGTCAACATAGTAATCACAGTCAACAGAGTAAAAACAGTCAACATAGTAATCACAGTAAAAACAGTCAACAGAGTAATCACAGTAAAAACAGTCAACATAGTAACCACAGTCAACAGAGTAAAAACAGTCAACATAGTAATCACAGTCAACACAGTAAAAACAGTCAACATAGTAATCACAGTAAAAACAGTCAACATGGTAATCACAGTCAACACAGTAAAAAACAGTCAACAGAGTAATCACAGTAAAAACAGTCAACATAGTAATCACAGTCAACACAGTAACCATAGTAATCACAGTAAAAACAGTCAACAGAGTAATCACAGTAAAAACAGTCAACATAGTAACCACAGTCAACAGAGTAAAAACAGTCAACATAGTAATGACAGTCAACACAGTAAAAACAGTCAACATAGTAATCACAGTAAAAACAGTCAACATAGTAATCACAGTCAACAGAGTAAAAACAGTCAGCAGAGTAACCACAGTAAAAACAGTCAACAGAGTAATCACAGTAAAAACAGTCAACAGAGTAACCACAGTAAAAACAGTCAACAGAGTAATCACAGTAAAAACAGTCAACAGAGTAATCACAGTAAAAACAGTCAGCATAGTAATCACAGTCAACAGAGTAAAAACAGTCAACATAGTAATCACAGTAAAAACAGTCAACAGAGTAATCACAGTCAACACAGTCAACATAGTAATCACAGTCAACATAGTAATCACAGTCAACATAGTAATCACAGTCAACACAGTAAAAACAGTCAACATAGTAATCACAGTCAGCAGAGTAAAAACAGTCAACATAGTAATCACAGTAAAAACAGTCAACAGAGTAATCACAGTCAACACAGTCAACATAGTAATCACAGTCAACATAGTAATCACAGTCAACATAGTAATCACAGTCAACATAGTAATCACAGTCAACACAGTAAAAACAGTCAACATAGTAATCACAGTAAAAACAGTCAACAGAGTAAAAACAGTCAACATAGTAATCACAGTCAACATAGTAATCACAGTAAAAACAGTCAACATAGTAATCACAGTCAACATAGTAATCACAGTCAACATAGTAATCACAGTAAAAACAGTCAACATAGTAACCACAGTAATCACAGTAAAAACAGTCAACATAGTAACACAGTCAACAGAGTAAAAACAGTCAACATAGTAATCACAGTCAACACAGTAAAAACAGTCAACATAGTAATTACAGTAAAAACAGTCAACAGAGTAATCACAGTCAACATAGTAATCACAGTAAAAACAGTCAGCATAGTAATCACAGTCAGCATAGTAATCACAGTAAAAACAGTCAGCATAGTAATCACAGTAAAAACAGTCAAAATAGTAATCACAGTCAACAGAGTAATCACAGTCAACATAGTAATCACAGTAAAAACAGTCAACATAGTAATCACAGTCAACATAGTAATCACAGTAAAAACAGTCAACAGAGTAATCACAGTCAACATAGTAATCACAGTCAACATAGTAATCACAGTAAAAACAGTCAACATAGGAATCACAGTCAGCATAGTAATCACAGTAAAACAGTCAACAGAGTAATCACAGTCAACATAGTAATCACAGTAAAAACAGTCAGCATAGTAATCACAGTAAAAACAGTCAACATAGGAATCACAGTAAAAACAGTCAACATAGTAATCACAGTCAACATAGTAATCACAGTCAACATAGTAATCACAGTCAACATAGTAATCACAGTCAACATAGTAATCACAGTCAACACAGTAAAAACAGTCAACATAGTAATCACAGTAAAACAGTCAACAGAGTAAAAACAGTCAACATAGTAATCACAGTCAACATAGTAATCACAGTAAAAACAGTCAACATAGTAATCACAGTCAACATAGTAATCACAGTCAACATAGTAATCACAGTGAAAACAGTCAACAGAGTAATCACAGTAGAAACAGTCAACATAGTAATCACAGTCAGCAGAGTAAAAACAGTCAACATAGTAATCACAGTAATCACAGTAAAAACAGTCAACATAGTAATCACAGTCAACACAGTAAAAACAGTCAACATAGTAATCACAGTAAAAACAGTCAACAGAGTAATCACAGTCAACACAGTCAACAGAGTAATCACAGGCAACACAGTAAAAACAGTCAACAGAGTAATCACAGTAAAAACAGTCAACATAGTAATCACAGTAAAAACAGTCAACAGAGTAATCACAGTAAAAACAGTCAACATAGTAATCACAGTAAAAACAGTCAACAGAGTAATCACAGTAGAAACAGTCAACATAGTAATCACAGTCAGCAGAGTAAAAACAGTCAACATAGTAATCACAGTCAGCAGAGTAAAAACAGTCAACATAGTAATCACAGTAATCACAGTAAAAACAGTCAACATAGTAATCAGTCAGCAGAGTAAAAACAGTCAACATAGTAATCACAGTCAACAGAGTAAAAACAGTCAACATAGTAATCACAGTCAACACAGTAAAAACAGTCAACATAGTAATCACAGTAAAAACAGTCAACAGAGTAATCACAGTCAACACAGTCAAAATAGTAATCACAGTCAACATAGTAATCACAGTCAACATAGTAATCACAGTCAACATAGTAATCACAGTCAACACAGTAAAAACAGTCAACAGAGTAATCACAGTAAAAACAGTCAACATAGTAAAAACAGTCAACATAGTAATCACAGTAAAACAGTCAACAGAGTAATCACAGTAAAAACAGTCAACATAGTAATCACAGTAAAAACAGTCAACATAGTAATCACAGTAAAACAGTCAACAGAGTAATCACAGTCAACATAGTAATCACAGTAAAAACAGTCAGCATAGTAATCACAGTCAGCATAGTAATCACAGTAAAAACAGTCAGCATAGTAATCACAGTCAACAGAGTAATCACAGTCAACATAGTAATCACAGTAAAAACAGTCAACAGAGTAATCACAGTAAAAACAGTCAACATAGTAATCACAGTAAAAACAGTCAGCATAGTAATCACAGTCAGCATAGTAATCACAGTAAAAACAGTCAGCATAGTAATCACAGTCAGCATAGTAATCACAGTAAAAACAGTCAGCATAGTAATCACAGTAAAAACAGTCAACATAGGAATCACAGTCAGCATAGTAATCACAGTAAAACAGTCAACAGAGTAATCACAGTCAACATAGTAATCACAGTAAAAACAGTCAGCATAGTAATCACAGTAAAAACAGTCAACATAGGAATCACAGTAAAAACAGTCAACATAGTAATCACAGTCAACAGAGTAATCACAGTAAAACAGTCAACAGAGTAACCACAGTAAAAACAGTCAACACAGTAAAAACAGTCAACATAGTAATCACAGTAAAAACAGTCAACAGAGTAATCACAGTCAACATAGTAATCACAGTAAAAACAGTCAACATAGTAATCACAGTCAGCATAGTAATCACAGTAAAAACAGTCAACATAGTAATCACAGTAAAAACAGTCAACATAGTAATCACAGTACAAACAGTCAACATAGTAATCACAGTAAAAACAGTCAACATAGTAATCACAGTAAAAACAGTCAACATAGTAATCACAGTCAACACAGTCAACATAGTAATCACAGTAAAAACAGTCAACAGAGTAATCACAGTCAGCATAGTAATCACAGTAAAAACAGTCAGCATAGTAATCACAGTCAACATAGTAATCACAGTCAACATAGTAATCACAGTCAACATAGTAATCACAGTCAGCAGAGTAATCACAGTCAGCATAGTAATCACAGTCAACAGAGTAATCACAGTCAACATAGTAATCACAGTAAAAACAGTCAACATAGGAATCACAGTAAAAACAGTCAACATAGTAATCACAGTCAGCATAGTAATCACAGTCAACAGAGTAATCACAGTCAACATAGTAATCACAGTAAAAACAGTCAACATAGGAATCACAGTAAAAACAGTCAACATAGTAATCACAGTCAACAGAGTAATCACAGTAAAACAGTCAACAGAGTAATCACAGTCAACATAGTAATCACAGTAAAAACAGTCAGCATAGTAATCACAGTAAAAACAGTCAGCATAGTAATCACAGTAAAAACAGTCAACATAGTAATCACAGTAAAAACAGTCAACACAGTAAAAACAGTCAACATAGTAATCACAGTAAAAACAGTCAACAGAGTAATCACAGTCAACATAGTAATCACAGTAAAAACAGTCAACATAGTAATCACAGTAAAAACAGTCAACATAGTAATCACAGTAAAAACAGTCAACATAGTAATCACAGTCAGCATAGTAATCACAGTCAACAGAGTAATCACAGTCAGCATAGTAATCACAGTCAACATAGTAATCACAGTCAACAGAGTAATCACAGTCAACATAGTAATCACAGTAAAAACAGTCAACATAGTAATCACAGTAAAAACAGTCAACAGAGTCAAAACAGTCAGCATAGTAATCACAGTCAGCAGAGTAATCACAGTCAACATAGTAATCACAGTAAAAACAGTCAACAGAGTAATCACAGTCAACATAGTAATCACAGTAAAAACAGTCAGCATAGTAATCACAGTAAAAACAGTCAACATAGTAATCACAGTAAAAACAGTCAGCATAGTAATCACAGTAAAAACAGTCAACATAGTAATCACAGTAAAACAGTCAACACAGTAAAAACAGTCAACAGAGTAAAAACAGTCAACAGAGTAATCACAGTCAGCATAGTAATCACAGTAAAAACAGTCAACAGAGTAATCACAGTCAACATAGTAATCACAGTAAAAACAGTCAACAGAGTAAAAACAGTCAACATAGTAATCACAGTAAAAACAGTCAGCATAGTAATCACAGTAAAAACAGTCAACATAGTAATCACAGTAAAAACAGTCAGCATAGTAATCACAGTAAAAACAGTCAACATAGTAATCACAGTAAAAACAGTCAACAGAGTAATCACAGTCAACATAGTAATCACAGTAAAAACAGTCAGCATAGTAATCACAGTAAAAACAGTCAACATGGTAATCACAGTCAACATAGTAATCACAGTAAAAACAGTCAGCATAGTAATCACAGTAAAAACAGTCAACGTAGTCCACACAGTCAACACATGTATTTTGTCTCCATGTGTCTATCGCCAATCAGAACATGGACCGATTAGCAACTAGCTGTCCTCTCAAGAGGAAGCTTCTACAAAATAAAAACAATTGTTCAAATAAATTACGCAAAAGAGATGGCAAACAAGTTAGGCTGCTCAGCTGACTGGTTGACATACAGTCAATGGAGAAATGTAAACAAAAAAAATCACAAAAAATCACAACAAATGATATGACCAAATAATGATAAATGACATAAAACACAACGGGAAAATACTTTGGAGTACATTAAATCATTACAACAAAAACCTTTGGCTATGGCCAATCATTTCAATGACTATTTCACTGGTAAAGTGAAGAACTGAGAAGTGAAATGACAACACTGAACAAAGAACCATCATAGTTTTGTATAAAATATCAAATCATGAAAGAGAAGGTCCGCTGCTTTGAATTTGGTGAAGTTTGTGTGGAAGAGGTGGAAAAACTATTGTTATCCATCCATAATGATAAGCCACCAGGTATTGACAACCTAGATGGTAAACTATTGAGAATGGTAGCAGACTGTATTACCACCAGGTACAGACAACCTAGATGGTAAACTATAGAGAATGGTAGCAGACTGTATTACCACCAGGTATAGACAACCTAGATGGGACACTATAGAGAATGGTAGCAGACTGTATTACCACCAGGTATAGACAACCTAGATGGTAAACTATGGAGAATGGTAGCAGACTGTATTACCACCAGGTATAGACAACCTAGATGGTAAACTATTGAGAATGGTAGCAGACTGTATTACCACCAGGTATAGACAACCTAGATGGTAAACTATAGAGAATGGTAGCAGACTGTATTACCACCAGGTATAGACAACCTAGATGGTAAACTACTGAGAATGGTAGCAGACTGTATTACCACCAGGTATAGACAACCTAGATGGTAAACTATTGAGAATGGTAGCAGACTGTATTACCACCAGGTATAGACAACCTAGATGGTAAACTATTGAGAATGGTAGCAGACTGTATTACCACCAGGTATAGACAACCTAGATGGTAAACTATTGAGAATGGTAGCAGACTGTATTACCACCAGGTATAGACAACCTTGATGGGAAACTATTGAGAATGGTAGCAGACTGTATTACCACCAGGTATAGACAACCTAGATGGTAAACTATTGAGAATGGTAGCAGACTGTATTACCACCAGGTATAGACAACCTAGATGGTAAACTATTGAGAATGGTAGCAGACTGTATTACCACCAGGTATAGACAACCTAGATGGTAAACTATTGAGAATGGTAGCAGACTGTATTACCACCAGGTATAGACAACCTAGATGGTAAACTACTGAGAATGGTAGCAGACTGTATTACCACCAGGTATAGACAACTAGATGGTAAACTATTGAGAATGGTAGCAGACTGTATTACCACCAGGTATAGACAACCTAGATGGTAAACTACTGAGAATGGTAGCAGACTGTATTACCACCAGGTATAGACAACCTAGATGGTAAACTATTGAGAATGGTAGCAGACTGTATTACCACCAGGTATAGACAACCTAGATGGTAAACTATTGAGAGTGGTAGCAGACTGTATTACCACCAGGTATAGACAACCTAGATGGTAAACTATTGAGAATGGTAGCAGACTGTATTACCACCAGGTATAGACAACCTAGATGGGAAACTATTGAGAATGGTAGCAGACTGTATTACCACCAGGTATAGACAACCTAGATGGTAAACTATTGAGAATGGTAGCAGACTGTATTACCACCAGGTATAGACAACCTAGATGGTAAACTATTGAGAATGGTAGCAGACTGTATTACCACCAGGTATAGACAACCTAGATGGGACACTATAGAGAATGGTAGCAGACTGTATTACCACCAGGTATAGACAACCTAGATGGGAAACTATTGAGAATGGTAGCAGACTGTATTACCACCAGGTATAGACAACCTGGATGGGAAACTATAGAGAATGGTAGCAGACTGTATTACCACCAGGTATAGACAACCTAGATGGTAAACTATAGAGAATGGTAGCAGACTGTATTACCACCAGGTATAGACAACCTAGATGGTAAACTATAGAGAATGGTAGCAGACTGTATTACCACCAGGTATAGACAACCTAGATGGTAAACTACTGAGAATGGTAGCAGACTGTATTACCACCAGGTATAGACAACCTAGATGGTAAACTATTGAGAATGGTAGCAGACTGTATTACCACCAGGTATAGACAACCTTGATTGTAAACTATAGATAATGGTAGCAGACTGTATTACCACCAGGTATAGACAACCTAGATGGTAAACTATAGAGAATGGTAGCAGACTGTATTACCACCAGGTATAGACAACCTAGATGGTAAACTATTGAGAATGGTAGCAGACTGTATTACCACCAGGTATAGACAACCTAGATGGTAAACTACTGAGAATGGTAGCAGACTGTATTACCACCAGGTATAGACAACCTAGACGATAAACTATTGAGAATGGTAGCAGACTGTATTACCACCAGGTATAGACAACCTTGATGGGAAACTATTGAGAATGGTAGCAGACTGTATTACCACCAGGTATAGACAACCTAGATGGTAAACTATTGAGAATGGTAGCAGACTGTATTACCACCAGGTATAGACAACCTAGATGGTAAACTATAGAGAATGGTAGCAGACTGTATTACCACCAGGTATAGACAACCTAGATGGTAAACTATTGAGAATGGTAGCAGACTGTATTACCACCAGGTATAGACAACCTAGATGGTAAACTATTGAGAATGGTAGCAGACTGTATTACCACCAGGTATAGACAACCTAGATGGTAAACTATTGAGAATGGTAGCAGACTGTATTACCACCAGGTATAGACAACCTAGATGGTAAACTATTGAGAATGGTAGCAGACTGTATTACCAACAGGTATAGACAACCTAGATGGTAAACTATTGAGAATGGTAGCAGACTGTATTACCACCAGGTATAGACAACCTTGATGGGAAACTATTGAGAATGGTAGCAGACTGTATTACCACCAGGTATAGACAACCTAGATGGTAAACTATTGAGAATGGTAGCAGACTGTATTACCACCAGGTATAGACAACCTAGATGGTAAACTATTGAGAATGGTAGCAGACTGTATTACCACCAGGTATAGACAACCTAGATGGTAAACTATTGAGAATGGTAGCAGACTGTATTACCACCAGGTATAGACAACCTAGATGGTAAACTACTGAGAATGGTAGCAGACTGTATTACCACCAGGTATAGACAACCTAGATGGTAAACTATTGAGAATGGTAGCAGACTGTATTACCACCAGGTATAGACAACCTTGATGGGAAACTATTGAGAATGGTAGCAGACTGTATTACCACCAGGTATAGACAACCTAGATGGTAAACTATTGAGAATGGTAGCAGACTGTATTACCACCAGGTATAGACAACCTAGATGGTAAACTATTGAGAGTGGTAGCAGACTGTATTACCACCAGGTATAGACAACCTAGATGGGAAACTATTGAGAATGGTAGCAGACTGTATTACCACCAGGTATAGACAACCTAGATGGTAAACTATTGAGAATGGTAGCAGACTGTATTACCACCAGGTATAGACAACCTAGATGGTAAACTATTGAGAATGGTAGCAGACTGTATTACCACCAGGTATAGACAACTTAGATGGGACACTATAGAGAATGGTAGCAGACTGTATTACCACCAGGTATAGACAACCTAGATGGGAAACTATTGAGAATGGTAGCAGACTGTATTACCACCAGGTATAGACAACCTGGATGGGAAACTATAGAGAATGGTAGCAGACTGTATTACCACCAGGTATAGACAACCTAGATGGTAAACTATAGAGAATGGTAGCAGACTGTATTACCACCAGGTATAGACAACCTAGATGGTAAACTATAGAGAATGGTAGCAGACTGTATTACCACCAGGTATAGACAACCTAGATGGTAAACTACTGAGAATGGTAGCAGACTGTATTACCACCAGGTATAGACAACCTAGATGGTAAACTATTGAGAATGGTAGCAGACTGTATTACCACCAGGTATAGACAACCTTGATTGTAAACTATAGATAATGGTAGCAGACTGTATTACCACCAGGTATAGACAACCTAGATGGTAAACTATAGAGAATGGTAGCAGACTGTATTACCACCAGGTATAGACAACCTAGATGGTAAACTATTGAGAATGGTAGCAGACTGTATTACCACCAGGTATAGACAACCTAGATGGTAAACTACTGAGAATGGTAGCAGACTGTATTACCACCAGGTATAGACAACCTAGACGATAAACTATTGAGAATGGTAGCAGACTGTATTACCACCAGGTATAGACAACCTTGATGGGAAACTATTGAGAATGGTAGCAGACTGTATTACCACCAGGTATAGACAACCTAGATGGTAAACTATTGAGAATGGTAGCAGACTGTATTACCACCAGGTATAGACAACCTAGATGGTAAACTATAGAGAATGGTAGCAGACTGTATTACCACCAGGTATAGACAACCTAGATGGTAAACTATTGAGAATGGTAGCAGACTGTATTACCACCAGGTATAGACAACCTAGATGGTAAACTACTGAGAATGGTAGCAGACTGTATTACCACCAGGTATAGACAACCTAGACGATAAACTATTGAGAATGGTAGCAGACTGTATTACCACCAGGTATAGACAACCTTGATGGGAAACTATTGAGAATGGTAGCAGACTGTATTACCACCAGGTATAGACAACCTAGATGGTAAACTATTGAGAATGGTAGCAGACTGTATTACCACCAGGTATAGACAACCTAGATGGTAAACTATAGAGAATGGTAGCAGACTGTATTACCACCAGGTATAGACAACCTAGATGGTAAACTATAGAGAATGGTAGCAGACTGTATTACCACCAGGTATAGACAACCTAGATGGTAAACTATTGAGAATGGTAGCAGACTGTATTACCACCAGGTATAGACAACCTTGATGGGAAACTATTGAGAATGGTAGCAGACTGTATTACCACCAGGTATAGACAACCTAGATGGTAAACTACTGAGAATGGTAGCAGACTGTATTACCACCAGGTATAGACAACCTAGATGGGACACTATTGAGAATGGTAGCAGACTGTATTGCCACCCCTATTGGCTAAGTCTTTAAAGCCTAAATGAGTGTGTCCACATGTGTGGAAGGAAGCTAAAGTAGTTCCACTGCCTAAAAATAGTAAAGCACCCTTTGCTGGCCCCAACAGCCGCCCAATCAGTTTGCTGCCTGTTCTTAGTCAACAGATGGAGACGAAACAATGCTCACTGCTAACTTTCAGCTTATAGAGGAGGACACTCCACGTGTACTGCACTGACTCAGGTGACTGATGATTGGTTAAAAGAAATGGATAATAAGATGATAGTTGGAGCTGTTATTGTTAGATTTCAGTGCAGCCTTTGATGTTATTGATCAGAAATTGTAAAAAAAAAATATATATATATATCCACTTTGCTATGGCTTTACATCACCTGTCATCACATGATCGGAGAGTTATTTATCAATATAACCCAGAGAGTATTCTTCAATAGAAGCTTCTCTAACATCAGATATGTACAGTGAGCTGTCCCTCAGAGCAGCCCAGAGAGTGTTCTTTACTGGAAGCTTCTCTAACATCAGATATGTACAGTGAGCTGTCCCTCAGGGCATCTTTACTGGAAGCTCCTCTAACATCAAAACTGTAACTAGGCCACTCAGGAACATTCACTGTCTTTCTTGGTAAGCAACTCCCGTGTATATTTGGCCTTGTGTTTTAGGTTATTGTCCTGCTGAAAGGTGAATTTGTCTCCCAGTGTCTAGTGAAAAGCAGACTGAACCAGGTTTTCCTCTAGGATTTTGCCTGTGCTTAGCTCCATTTTTTAAATCCTGAACAACTTCCCAGTTCTTAACGATGACAAGCATACCCATAACATGATGCAGCCACCACTATACTTGAAAATATGGAAAGTGATACTCAGTAATGTGTTGTATTGGATTTGCCCCCAAACATAACACTTTGTATTCAGGACAAAATGTTAATTGACACATTTCTTGCAGTATTACTGAAGTGCTTTGTTGCAAACAGGATGCGTGTTTTGGAATATTTTTATGCTGTACAGGCTTCCTCCTTTTCACTCAGTCATTTAGGTTAGTATTGTGGAGGATCTACAATGTTGTTGATCCATCCTCAGTTTTCTCCTATCACAGCCATTAAACTCTGTAACTGTTTTAAAATCACCATTGGCCTCATGGTGAAATCCCTGAGTGGTTTTCTTCCTCTCCAGCAACTGAGTTAGGAAGGACGCCTGTATCTTTGTAGTGACTGAGTGTATTGATACACCATCCAAAGTGTAATTAATAACTTCACCATGCTCAAAGGCTGTTTTTTTTGGTTTTTTTTACCCATCTACCAAGCGGTGCCCTTCTTTGTGAGGCATTGGAAAACATCCATGGTCTTTGTGGTTGAATCTGTGTTTGAAATTCACTGCTCGACTTGGGACTTTACAGATAATTGTATGTTTGGGGTACAGAGATGAGGGAGTCATTCGAAAATCATGTTATACATTTACATTTTCGTCATTTAGCAGACGCTCTTATCCAGAGGTTCTTGCATACATTTTCATACTGGTCCGCCGTGGGAATCGAACCCACAACCCTGGCGTTGCAAGCACCATGCTCTACCAACTGAGCTACACAGGACTCAGTTATACTCTATTATTTCACACAGAGGGAGTCCATGCAACTTATTATGTGACTTGTTAAGCACATTGTTACTCCTGAACGTATTTAGGTTTGACATAACAACGGGGTTGAATACTTATTGACTCAAGACATTTCAGCTTTTCATTTTGAATTCATTTGTAAAAATGTCAAACAAAAATAATTCCACTTTGACATTATGGGGTATTGTGTCAGTGACACAAAATCTAAATTGAATCCATATGATATTCAGGCTGTAACAAAACAAAATGTGGAACAAATCAAGGGGTGTGAATACTTTCTGAAGGCTCTGTAGATCATTGAGTTTCCTCTATCTGTGTTTTGTTACTTGTCATGTTTTGAGCTTTTTGAGGACTTCCGCAAAAGCAGCAGCTACCGGGGATCCCAATAACACATAAACACATAAACATGGACAATACAGTCAATACAGTCACCAGAGTCAACATGGACAATACAGTCAATACAGTCACCAGAGTCAACATGGACAATACAGTCAATACAGTCACCAGAGTCAACATGGACAATACAGTCAATACAGTCACCAGAGTCAACATGGACAATACAGTCAATACAGTCACCAGAGTCAAAATGGACAATACAGTAAATACAGTCACCAGAGTCAACATGGACAATACAGTCAATACAGTCACCAGAGTCAACATGGACAATACAGTCACCAGAGTCAACATGGACAATACAGTCAATACAGTCACCAGAGTCAACATGGACAATACAGTCAATACAGTCACCAGAGTCAACATGGACAATACAGTCAATACAGTCACCAGAGTCAACATGGACAATACAGTCAATACAGTCACCAGAGTCAACATGGACAATACAGTCACCAGAGTCAACATGGACAATACAGTCAATACAGTCAACATGGACAATACAGTCAATACAGTCACCAGAGTCAACATGGACAATACAGTCAATACAGTCACCAGAGTCAACATGGACAATACAGTCAATACAGTCACCAGAGTCAACATGGACAATACAGTCAATACAGTCACCAGAGTCAACATGGACAATACAGTCAATACAGTCACCAGAGTCAACATGGACAATACAGTCAATACAGTCACCAGAGTCAACATGGACAATACAGTCAATACAGTCACCAGAGTCAACATGGACAATACAGTCAATACAGTCACCAGAGTCAACATGGACAATACAGTCACCAGAGTCAACATGGACAATACAGTCACCAGAGTCAACATGGACAATACAGTCACCAGAGTCAACATGGACAATACAGTCACCAGAGTCAACATGGACCATACAGTCAATACAGTCAACATGGACAATACAGTCAATACAGTCACCAGAGTCAACATGGACAATACAGTCAATACAGTCACCAGAGTCAACATGGACAATACAGTCACCAGAGTCAACATGGACAATACAGTCACCAGAGTCAACATGGACAATACAGTCACCAGAGTCAACATGGACAATACAGTCACCAGAGTCAACATGGACAATACAGTCAATACAGTCACCAGAGTCAACATGGACAATACAGTCAATACAGTCACCAGAGTCAACATGGACAATACAGTCAATACAGTCACCAGAGTCAACATGGACAATACAGTCAATACAGTCACCAGAGTCAACATGGACAATACAGTCAATACAGTCACCAGAGTCAACATGGACAATACAGTCAATACAGTCACCAGAGTCAACATGGACAATACAGTCAATACAGTCACCAGAGTCAACATGGACAATACAGTCACCAGAGTCAACATGGACAATACAGTCACCAGAGTCAACATGGACAATACAGTCACCAGAGTCAACATGGACAATACAGTCACCAGAGTCAACATGGACAATACAGTCAATACAGTCACCAGAGTCAACATGGACAATACAGTCAATACAGTCACCAGAGTCAACATGGACAATACAGTCACCAGAGTCAACATGGACAATACAGTCACCAGAGTCAACATGGACCATACAGTCAATACAGTCAACATGGACAATACAGTCAATACAGTCACCAGAGTCAACATGGACAATACAGTCAATACAGTCACCAGAGTCAACATGGACAATACAGTCACCAGAGTCAACATGGACAATACAGTCACCAGAGTCAACATGGACAATACAGTCAATACAGTCAACATGGACAATACAGTCAATACAGTCACCAGAGTCAACATGGACAATACAGACAATACAGTCACCAGAGTCAACATGGACAATACAGTCACCAGAGTCAACATGGACAATACAGTCACCAGAGTCAACATGGACAATACAGTCACCAGAGTCAACATGGACAATACAGTCAATACAGTCAACATGGACAATACAGTCAATACAGTCACCAGAGTCAACATGGACAATACAGACAATACAGTCACCAGAGTCAACATGGACAATACAGTCACCAGAGTCAACATGGACAATACAGTCACCAGAGTCAACATGGACAATACAGTCACCAGAGTCAACATGGACAATACAGTCAACATGGACAATACAGTCAATACAGTCACCAGAGTCAACATGGACAATACAGACAATACAGTCACCAGAGTCAACATGGACAATACAGTCACCAGAGTCAACATGGACAATACAGTCAATACAGTCAACATGGACAATACAGACAATACAGTCACCAGAGTCAACATGGACAATACAGTCAATACAGTCACCAGAGTCAACATGGACAATACAGTCACCAGAGTCAACATGGACAATACAGTCACCAGAGTCAACATGGACAATACAGTCACCAGAGTCAACATGGACAATACAGTCACCAGAGTCAACATGGACAATACAGTCACCAGAGTCAACATGGACAATACAGTCACCAGAGTCAACATGGACAATACAGTCACCAGAGTCAACATGGACAATACAGTCACCAGAGTCAACATGCACAATACAGTCACCAGAGTCAACATGGACAATACAGTCACCAGAGTCAACATGGACAATACAGTCACCAGAGTCAACATGGACAATACAGTCACCAGAGTCAACATGGACAATACAGTCACCAGAGTCAACATGGACAATACAGTCACCAGAGTCAACATGGACAATACAGTCACCAGAGTCAACATGGACAATACAGTCACCAGAGTCAACATGGACAATACAGTCACCAGAGTCAACATGGACAATACAGTCACCAGAGTCAACATGGACAATACAGTCAACACAGTCACCAGAGTCAAGTGACCTAAGCAACTGTGACCGTGGTATGATCGTCGTTGATGTGCAGAACGGCATCTTGTCGGGTCCTTGTCATAGATGGTCTATTGCAGCAGATGACCCCACCGGGTTCCTATCAGCTAAAAACAAGAAGAAATGGCTCCAGCGGGCACGCGATCACCAACACCAGAGAATTGAGGAGTGAAAAAAAAAACATTGCCTGGTCCCGACGAATCTGGTTTGCTGTTGCGTCATGCTGACGGCTGAGTCAGGATATGTGGCAGTGGTGTACCACTCAATCTGCAGCAACCATATGATGTTATCGTGTCAGTATGGACCAACATCCCTGTGAAACGGTTTCCACTGGTAGAATCCATGCCCCGAATAATTCAGGCTGTTCTGGAGGGCAGAGGGGTTACGAACCGGTACTATATGGGTATACCTAATAAACTGGCTGGTGGGTGTACAAAGGGGTTACGGACCGGTACTATATGGGTATACCTAATAAACTGGCTGGTAGGTGTACAAAGGGGTTACGAACCGGTACTATATGGGTATACCTAATAAACTGGCTGGTGGGTGTACAAAGGGGTTACGAACCGGTACTATATGGGTATACCTAATAAACTGGCTGGTAGGTGTACAAAGGGGTTACGAACCGGTACTATATGGGTATACCTAATAAACTGGCTGGTGGGTGTACAAAGGGGTTACGAACCGGTACTATATGGGTATACCTAATAAACTGGCTGGTGGGTGTACATTACAGGCAACAGCACAGTCAACATTGATGTTAGTCTGGACTCAAGGAGCACATTCAGCACTGATGTTAACGTCACAACAAATACTGCAGGTAGCCAGTCAAAATCCAGTGAACATACGGGTTGAAATACTGCAGGTACCCAGTCAAAATCCAGTGAACATACAGGTTGAAATACTGCAGGTAGCCAGTCAAAATCCAGTGAACATACGGGTTGAAATACTGCAGGTACCCAGTCAAAATCCAGAGAACATACGGGTTGAAATACTGCAGGTACCCAGTCAAAATCCAGAGAACATACGGGTTGAAATACTGCAGGTACCCAGTCAAAATCCAGTGAACATACGGGTTGAAATACTGCAGGTACCCAGTCAAAATCCAGAGAACATACGGGTTGAAATACTGCAGGTACCCAGTCAAAATCCAGTGAACATACGGGTTGAAATACTGCAGGTACCCAGTCAAAATCCAGTGAACATACGGGTTGAAATACTGCAGGTACCCAGTCAAAATCCAGTGAACATACGGGTTGAAATACTGCAGGTACCCAGTCAAAATCCAGAGAACATACGGGTTGAAATACTGCAGGTACCCAGTCAAAATCCAGTGAACATACGGGTTGAAATACTGCAGGTACCCAGTCAAAATCCAGTGAACATACGGGTTGAAATACTGCAGGTACCCAGTCAAAATCCAGAGAACATACGGGTTGAAATACTGCAGGTACCCAGTCAAAATCCAGAGAACATACGGGTTGAAATACTGCAGGTACCCAGTCAAAATCCAGAGAACATACGGGTTGAAATACTGCAGGTACCCAGTCAAAATCCAGAGAACATACGGGTTGAAATACTGCAGGTACCCAGTCAAAATCCAGAGAACATACGGGTTGAAATACTGCAGGTACCCAGTCAAAATCCAGAGAACATACGGGTTGAAATACTGCAGGTACCCAGTCAAAATCCAGAGAACATACGGGTTGAAATACTGCAGGTACCCAGTCAAAATCCAGAGAACATACGGGTTGAAATACTGCAGGTAGCCAGTCAAAATCCAGAGAACATACGGGTTGAAATACTGCAGGTACCCAGTCAAAATCCAGAGAACATACGGGTTGAAATACTGCAGGTACCCAGTCAAAATCCAGAGAACATACGGGTTGAAATACTGCAGGTACCCAGTCAAAATCCAGAGAACATACGGGTTGAAATACTGCAGGTACCCAGTCAAAATCCAGAGAACATACGGGTTGAAATACTGCAGGTACCCAGTCAAAATCCAGAGAACATACGGGTTGAAATACTGCAGGTAGCCAGTCAAAATCCAGAGAACATACGGGTTGAAATACTGCAGGTACCCAGTCAAAATCCAGAGAACATACGGGTTGAAATACTGCAGGTACCCAGTCAAAATCCAGAGAACATACGGGTTGAAATACTGCAGGTACCCAGTCAAAATCCAGAGAACATACGGGTTGAAATACTGCAGGTACCCAGTCAAAATCCAGAGAACATACGGGTTGAAATACTGCCTTACTTATAGATACACACTACTTATACAGACATAACAACAGATACTCCCATACCTTCATGTTGATGTGTCAGGTCATGTTTGCTGTGTAATGGTGTTATCAGCACCATGGCCTGTGGAAAACAAAACACATACAGACAAGAAGAAACACTGTATTTACATATTTAGAATGTTCTGCAGCAGATTCTGTCTTCATTATGAGGTCACTGTGTTCTACTCGTAATGACACATTTACTATTCTGTGCAAGCGTTTTTTAATTTTATAAACTACTGTATACACTAACTAATGGAATTAACTACAAGTGTTGTAACAGATAAACGTGACTATACAGCAAAACGCATACTACACTAGTCACCCTATCAACAACGACAGCCCGACCTGACAATAAAGAGACCCATTCACAGTCCCTGCCTTCCCAGTGAATTGCCATAATGACAGGACTCAAATGCAAAAAGTTCTAAAACACCCTGTGTTCACAGTAGGATATCAACTATCCCACAATGCAACTGAAGTGTCCAATGCATGCAGCCACCTGAACTGTCATGTACAACTAGCATGTAGTCTATCAGAGACTGAGATTAGGAGGGTACGTGACAGTCTACCTGAGACTGAGATTAGGAGGGTACCAACCAACCTACCTGAGACTGAGATTAGGAGGGTACCTGACAGCCTACCTGAGACTGAGATTAGGAGGGTCCCTGACAGCCTACCTGAGACTGAGATTAGGAGGGTCCCTGACAGCCTACATGAGACTGAGATTAGGATTAGGAGGGTACCTGACAGTCTATTTGAGATTAAGATTAGGAGGGTACTTGACAGCCTGCCTGAGACTGGGAGGGTACCAACCAGCCCACCTGAGACTGAGATTAGGAGGGTACCTGAAATCCTACCTGAGAGCTTGACAGAGTGTTTGAGGGGATCAGTTTGAGCAAGGCCAGATACAAAATCGCTAATCTTGGTCACATAATGAGTAGTTATTTTGGTTGGACAGTGATTTGTGCAATGCTGCAATGTGCCTGTATTCACGTACCTGAGACTGGGAGGTAGAGGAAGGGAAGCCTGTACCTGAGACTGAGACAGGGAGGGTAGAGGAAGGGAAGCCTGTACCTGAGACTGAGACAGGGAGGGTAGAGGAAGGGAAGCCTGTACCTGAGACTGAGAGGGTAGAGGAAGGGAAGCCTGTACCTGAGACTGGGAGGGTAGAGGAAGGGAAGCCTGTACCTGAGACTGGGAGGGTAGAGGAAGGTAAGCCTGTACCTGAGACTGGGAGGGTAGAGGAAGGGAAGCCTGTACCTGAGACTGGGAGGGTAGAGGAAGGGAAGCCTATACCTGAGACTGAGAGGGTAGAGGAAGGGAAGCCTCTACCTGAGACTGGGAGGGTAGAGGAAGGGAAGCCTGTACCTGAGACTGAGAGGGTAGAGGAAGGGAAGCCTGTACCTGAGACTGAGAGGGTAGAGGAAGGGAAGCCTGTACCTGAGACTGGGAGGGTAGAGGAAGGGAAGCCTGTACCTGAGACTGGGAGGGTAGAGGAAGGGAAGCCTGTACCTGAGACTGGGAGGGTAGAGGAAGGGAAGCCTGTACCTGAGACTGGGAGGGTAGAGGAAGGGAAGCCTGTACCTGAGACTGGGAGGGTAGAGGAAGGGAAGCCTGTACCTGAGATTGGGAGGGTAGAGGAAGGGAAGCCTGTACCTGAGACTGGGAGGGTAGAGGAAGGGAAGCCTGTACCTGAGACTGGGAGGGTAGAGGAAGGGAAGCCTGTACCTGAGACTGGGAGGGTAGAGGAAGGGAAGCCTGTACCTGAGACTGGGAGGGTAGAGGAAGGGAAGCCTGTACCTGAGACTGGGAGGGTAGAGGCAGCCTTCTGTTCCCTGAGCCAGTGGTTCCTCTCCTCCTGGCCCCACTACCACGACTCTCCTGGGGCTGTCTCCTCACCACGCTCCTGGCTGATCACAATAATATAGAATAATGCTAAATACATGTGCATTTATTACCAATGAGGTATAATCAAATGTTGCATAATTATGTTTTTTTTTAAGGAAATTGCATAGTCAGAAAAAATGTAATGGATGAAATCCTTAATAGAATTTGAGTTATCAGTGTCAAATGTGTACGATGTTGGGTAACTACTAGGAGGTCGACCGATTAAATCGGAATGGCCGATTAATTAGGGCCGGTTTCAAGTTTTCATAACAATCGGTATTCTGCATTTTTGGACACCGATCATGGCCGATTACATTGCACTCCACGAGGAGACTGAGTGGCAGGCTGACTACCTGTTACGCGACTGCAGCAAGGAGCCAAGGTAAGGTGCTAGCTAGCGTTAAACGTATCTTATAAAAAACCATCAATCTTAACATAATCACTAGTTAACTACACATGGTTGATGATATTACTAGTTTATCTAGCTTGTCCTGCGTTGCATATAATCAATGCGGTGCCTGTTAATGTATCATCGAATCACAGCCTACTTCGCCAAACGGGTGATGATTTAACGAGCGCATTCGCGAAAAAAGCACTGTCATTGCACCAATGTGTACCTAACCATAAACATCAACGCCTTTCTTAAAATCAATACACATGTATATATTTTTAAACCTGCATATTTAGTTAATATTGCCTGCTAACATGAATTTCTTTTAACTAGGGAAATTGTGTCACTTCTCTTGCGTTCTGTGCTACAAAGTCAGGGTATATGCAGCAGTTTGGTCCGCCTGGCTCGTTGCGAACTGTGTGAAGACTATTTCTTCCTAACAAAGACAGCCAACATCGCCAAACGGGGGATGCAAAAGCGCATTTGCGAAAAAAGCACAATCGTTGCACGAATGTACCTAACCATAAACATCAATGCCTTTCTTAAAATCAATACACAGAAGTATATTTTTTTTTAAACCTGCATATTTAGTTAAAAGAAATTCATGTTAGCAGGCAATATTAAACTAGGGAAATTGTGTCACTTCTCTTGCGTTCATTGCACGCAGAGTCATGGTATATGCAACAGTTTGGGCCGCCTGGCTCGTTGCGAACTAATTTGCCAGAATTTTACGTAATTATGAGAATATTGAAGGTTGTGCAATGTAACAGGAATATTTAGACTTATGGATGCCACCCGTTAGATAAAATACAGAACGGTTCCGTATTTCACTGAAAGAATAAATGTTTTGTTTTCGAGATGATAGTTTCCGGATTTGACAATATTAATGACCAAAGGCTCGTATTTCTGTGTGTTATTATATTATAATTAAGTCTATGATTTGATAGAGCAATCTGACTGAGCGGTGGTAGGCAGCAGCAGGCTCGTAAGCATTCATTCAAACAGCACTTTACTGCGTTTGCCAGCAGCTCTTCGCAATGCTTCAAGCATTGCGCTGTTTATGACTTCAAGCCTATCAACTCCCGAGATTGGGCTGGCAATACTAAAGTGCCTATTAGAACATCCAATAGTCAAAGGTCTATGAAATACAAATGGTATAGAGAGAAATAGTCCTATAATAACTACAACCTAAAACTTCTTACCTGGGAATATTGAAGACTCATGTTAATAGGAACCACCAGCTTTCATATATTCTCATGTTCTGAGCAAGGAACTTAAACTTTAGCTGTTTTACATGGCAGATATTGCACTTTTTCTTTCTTCTCCAACACTTTGTTTTTGCATTATTTAAACCAAATTGAACATGTTTCATTATTTATTTGAGACAATTTATTTTATTGATGTATTATATTAAGTTAAAATAAAAGTGTTCATTCAGTATTGTTGTAATTGTCATTATTACATATATATATATGTATATATATATATTTTTTAAACCGGCCGATAAAACAGTATCGGCTTTTTTTGGTCCTCCAATAATCGGTATTGGTATCGGCGTTGAAAAATCATAAATCGGTCGACCTCTAGTAACTACAGGTCAAGTAATTTCTATTTCTTCTGAATCAACGGGAAGATCTTTAGGGCGGCAGATAGTCTCGAGGTTAGAGCGTTGGGCCAGACACTAAAAGGTTGTTGGTTCGAATCCCGGAGCCAACAAGGTGAAAGATCTTTCGCTGTGCCCTTGAGAAAGGCACTTAACCGCAATTGCTCCTGGGGTGCTGGACAATGGTGACCCTGGCAGTGACCCCACTCCCTGTGGATGTCTCGGGGGAGTAGGGATATGGTGACCCTGGCCGTGACCCCACTCCCTGCGGGTGTCTCGGGGGGGTTGGGATATGGTGACCCTGGCCGTGACCCCACTCCCTGTGGGTGTCTCAGGGGGAGTTGGGATATGGTGACCCTGGCTGTGACCCTGGCCATGACCCCACTCCCTGCGGGTGTCTCAGGGGGAGTTGGGATATGGTGACCCTGGCTGTGACCCCACTCCCTGCTGATGTCTCAGGGAGAGTTGGGATACGGTGACCCTTGTCGTGACCCTGGCCGTGACCCCACTCCCTGTGGGTGTCTCAGGGGGGGTTGGGATATGGTGACCCTGGCCGTGACCCCACTCCCTGCTGGTGTCTCAGGGAGAGTTGGGATACGGTGACCCTGGCTGTGACCCCACTCCCTGCTGATGTCTCGGGGGAGTTGGGATACGGTGACCCTGGCCGTGACCCCACTCCCTGTGGGTGTCTCGGGGGGGTTGGGATACGGTGACCCTGGCCGTGACCCCACTCCCTGTGGATGTCTCAGGGGGAGTTGGGATACGGTGACCCTGGCCGTGACCCCACTCCCTGTGGATGTCTCAGGGGGAGTTGGGATATGGTGACCCTGGCCGTGACCCCACTCCCTGCGGGTGTCTCAGGGAGAGTTGGGATACGGTGACCCTGGCCGTGACCCCACTCCCTGCGGGTGTCTCGGGGGAGTTGGGATACGGTGACCCTGGCCGTGACCCCACTCCCTGCGGGTGTCTCAGGGGGAGTTGGGATATGGTGACCCTGGTCGTGACCCTGGTCGTGACCCCACTCCCTGTGGATGTCTCAGGGGGAGTTGGGATATGGTGACCCTGGCCGTGACCCCACTCCCTGCTGGTGTCTCAGGGGGAGTTGGGATACGGTGACCCTGGCCGTGACCCCACTCCCTGTGGATGTCTCAGGGGGAGTAGGGATATGGTGACCCTGGCCGTGACCCCACTCCCTGTGGATGTCTCAGGGGGAGTTGGGATATGGTGACCCTGGCCGTGACCCCACTCCCTGTGGATGTCTCAGGGGGAGTTGGGATATGGTGACCCTGGCCGTGACCCCACATCCCTGTGGATGTCTCAGGGGGGGGTTGGGATACGGTGACCCTGGCTGTGACCCCACTCCCTGTGGATGTCTCAGGGGGAGTTGGGATACGGTGACCCTGGCCGTGACCCCACTCCCTGCGGATGTCTCAGGGGGAGTTGGGATATGGTGACCCTGGCCGTGACCCCACTCCCTGTGGATGTCTCAGGGGGAGTAGGGATATGGTGACCCTGGCCGTGACCCCACTCCCTGTGGATGTCTCAGGGGGGGTTGGGATATTCAAGAAACACATTTTCAGTTGAAAGTGTGTAACAGCACATATATAAGCCCCCCCCAACATTGAGTATTACAACAGAAGGTTCACCCTAATGTATGGTCTATTAAAAAGATATGTTGCAAAAAAAGTATTTCCCTTTTATCGAACGTTTACTTCTAAATGGCGCTCTTTGACAGACAAATAATACTACGAGGTTTTGAGGCTGAATGCCAGATGGTACCCTATTCCCTACATCAGGGGCACCTCCAGTCCTCAGGGGCCTGATTGGTGTCACATCTGTTGCACCCTCTACAACCACTGTGATTATTAATATTAATATTAATATTATTATTGTTATTATTATTATTATTATTTGACCCTGCTGGTCATCTATGAACATTTGAACATCTTGGCCATGTTCTGTTATAATCACCACCCGGCACAGCCAAAACAGGACTGGCCCAACCCTCATAGCCTGGTTCCTCTCTAGGTTTCTTCCTAGGTTCTGGCCTTTCTAGGGAGTTTTTCCTAGCCACCGTGCTTCTACACCTGCATTGCTTGCTGTTTGGGGTGTTAGGCTGGGTTTCTGTACAGTACTTTGAGATATCAGCTGATGTAAAAAGGGCTTTTTAATACATTTGACTGACACCTTTGCACCCCGCCCCAGCCTCTAACACACCTGACTCCAATAATCAACTAATCATGATCTTCAGTTTAGAACACAATTAGTTTAATCAGCTGTGTTAGCTAGGGATGTGGGGAAAGTGTGACACCGATCAGGCCACCGAGGACTGGAGTTGCCCATCCTTTCCCTATGCATTCGGAAAGTATTCAGACCCCTGAGGACTGGAGTTGTCCATCCCTTCTCTATGCATTCGGAAAGTATTCAGACCCCCGAGGACTGGAGTTGTCCATCCCTTCTCTATGCATTCGGAAAGTATTCAGACCCCCGAGGACTGGAGTTGTCCATCCCTTCTCTATGCATTCGGAAAGTATTCAGACCCCTGAGGACTGGAGTTGTCCATCCCTTCTCTATGCATTCGGAAAGTATTCAGACCCCCGAGGACTGGAGTTGTCCATCCCTTCTCTATGCATTCGGAAAGTATTCAGACCCCCGAGGACTGGAGTTGTCCATCCCTTCTCTATGCATTCGGAAAGTATTCAGACCCCCGAGGACTGGAGTTGTCCATCCCTTCTCTATGCATTCGGAAAGTATTCAGACCCCTGAGGACTGGAGTTGTCCATCCCTTCTCTATGCATTCGGAAAGTATTCAGACCCCCGAGGACTGGAGTTGTCCATCCCTTCTCTATGCATTCGGAAAGTATTCAGACCCCCGAGGACTGGAGTTGTCCATCCCTTCTCTATGCATTCGGAAAGTATTCAGACCCCTGAGGACTGGAGTTGTCCATCCCTTCTCTATGCATTCGGAAAGTATTCAGACCCCTGAGGACTGGAGTTGTCCATCCCTTCTCTATGCATTCGGAAAGTATTCAGACCCCTGAGGACTGGAGTTGTCCATCCCTTCTCTATGCATTCGGAAAGTATTCAGACCCCTGAGGACTGGAGTTGTCCATCCCTTCTCTATGCATTCGGAAAGTATTCAGACCCCTGAGGACTGGAGTTGTCCATCCCTTCTCTATGCATTCGGAAAGTATTCAGACCCCTGAGGACTGGAGTTGTCCATCCCTTCTCTATGCATTCGGAAAGTATTCAGACCCCTGAGGACTGGAGTTGTCCATCCCTTCTCTATGCATTCGGAAAGTATTCAGACCCCTGAGGACTGGAGTTGTCCATCCCTTCTCTATGCATTCGGAAAGTATTCAGACCCCTGAGGACTGGAGTTGTCCATCCCTTCTCTATGCATTCGGAAAGTATTCAGACCCCTGAGGACTGGAGTTGTCCATCCCTTCTCTATGCATTCGGAAAGTATTCAGACCCCTGAGGACTGGAGTTGTCCATCCCTTCTCTATGCATTCGGAAAGTATTCAGACCCCTGAGGACTGGAGTTGTCCATCCCTTCTCTATGCATTCGGAAAGTATTCAGACCCCTGAGGACTGGAGTTGTCCATCCCTTCTCTATGCATTCGGAAAGTATTCAGACCCCTGAGGACTGGAGTTGTCCATCCCTTCTCTATGCATTCGGAAAGTATTCAGACCCCTTGACTTTCTTCACATTTTGTTACGTTACAGACTTATTCTAAAATTGATTCAATATTTGTCTTTTTTTTTCCAAATCTAAACAAAATACCCCATAATGAAGAAACAAAAAAAGGTGTGTATAAATATTTTGGGGAAAAAAAACAAGAAAATTAAATTAAATATCACATTTACATAAGTATTCAGACCTTTTACTCAGTACTTTGTTGAAGCATCTTTGGCAGTGATTACAGCCTCGAGTCTTCTTGGGTATGATGCTACAAGCTTGGCACACCTGTATTTGGGGAGTTTCTCCTATTCTTCTCTGCAGATCCTCTCAAGCTATTTTCAGGTCTCTCCAGAGATGTTAGATCGGGTTCAAGTCTAGGCTCTGGCTAGGCCACTCAAGGACATCAGAGACTTGTCCTGAAGTCGCTCCAGCATCGTCTTGGCTGTGTGCTTAGGGTCGTTATCCTGTTGGTAGTTGAACCTTGGCCCCAGTCGGAGGTCCTGTGTGCTCTGGAGCAGGTTTTCATCAAGGATCTCTCTGTACTTTGCTCCGTTCATCTTTCCCTCGATCCTGACTAGTCTCCCAGTCCCTGCCGCTGAAAAACATCCCCACAGCATGATGGTGCCACCACCATGCTTCACCATAGGGATGGTGGCAGGTTTCCTCCAGACATGATGCTTGGCATTCAGGCCAAGGAGTTCAATCTTTGTTTCATCAGACCAGAGAATCTTGTTTCTCATGGTCTAAGAGTCTTTAGGTGCCTTTTGGCAAACGCCAAGCGGGCTGTCATGTGCCTTTTACTGAGGAGTGGCTTCTGTCTGGCCACTCTACCATAAAGGCCTGATTGGTGGAGTGCTGCAGAGATGGGTGTCCTTCTGGAAGGTTCTCCCATCTCCACAGAGGAACTCTGGAGCTCTGGAAGACTCTGGAGCGCTGTCAGAGTGACCATCGGGTTCTTGGTCACCTCTCTGACCAAGGCCCTTCTCCCCCGATTTCTCAGTTTGGTTGGGCGGCCAGTTCTAGGAAGAGTCTTGGTGGTTCCAAACTTCTTCCATTTAAGTATGATGGAGGCCAATGCATTCTTGGGGACTTTCAATGCTACGGACATTTTTTGGTACCCTTCCCAAGAGCTGTGCCTCGACACAATCCTGGTTCGGAGCTCTACGGACAATTCCTTCGACCTCAAGGCTTGTTTTTTGCTTTGACATGCACTGTCAACTGTGGGACCTTATATAGACAGGTGTGTGCCTTTCCAAATCATGTCCAATCAATTGAATTTACCACAGGTGGACTCCGTGCGGCAGGTAGCCTAGTGTTTAGAGCGTTGGGCCAGTAACCGAAAGGTTGCTGTATCGAATCCCTGAGCTGACAAGGTAAAAATCTGTCGTTCTGCCCCTGAGCAAGGCAGTTAACCTACTGTTCCCCGGGCGCCGAAGACGTGGATGTTGATTATGGCAGCTCCTCACACCTCTCTGATTCAGAGGGCTTGGGTTAAATGAGGAAGACGTGGATGTTGATTATGGCAGCTCCTCACACCTCTCTGATTCAGAGGGCTTGGGTTAAATGAGGAAGACGTGGATGTTGATTATGGCAGCTCCTCACACCTCTCTGATTCAGAGGGCTTGGGTTAAATGAGGAAGACGTGGATGTTGATTATGGCAGCTCCTCACACCTCTCTGATTCAGAGGGCTTGGGTTAAATGAGGAAGACGTGGATGTTGATTATGGCAGCTCCTCACACCTCTCTGATTCAGAGGGCTTGGGTTAAATGTGGAAGACCCATTTCAGTTCAATGCATTCAGTTGTACAACTGACTAGGTATCTCACCCAATCAAATTGTAGAAACATCAAGGATGACCAATGGAAACAGGATGAACCTGAGCTCAATATTAAGTCTCATAGCGAAGGGTCTGAATACTTATATAAATAAGGTATTTATGTTTTTTTATTTTTAATACATTTGCAAAAATTTCTAAAAACCTGGTTTCACTTTCTCATTATGGGTTATTGTGTGATGAGGAAAAACATTAATTTAATCCATTTTAGAATAAATCTGTAACGTAGTGCACAAAATAGGGAATAGGGTGCAATTTGAGATACCACCTAGGCTAAATCTGATTTGACCTTCTTACCATTGGTTGGAGAGAGGAAGAAGTCTCCCATCGTGGCTTTAACTCCGTTGATCAGGCTGTCCCCGTTGATAGTAACGCGAGATAGGTGTGCTTGAGGCAGGACAGTTATAGGGTCACCTAAAGAGACAAAACAGCAAGTCAGAGGTTCCTAGTTTCCCCTCCCTGCTCCAGATTCTGTTATGAAAAAACCTGATGTTTCTCTCCAAACTATCCCGATAGACATTTTCCCATGGTATATTTCACCAGTGTAGTAATCCCATATGTGATGGTGAGTGGTACAGGGGGGGGCAATGAAAACACAGCGTATCGATTGAACTTAAGAAGAAGTTTTCCTAAGAAATGTTTTCATACCTAAAGAATCAGCCACACAAAGTTACAAACTGGCAGCCACACAAAGAGAGTACTGTCCCGTCAAAAGGGTTTCTGTTGGACTAGCCAACAGCACAAGGTGCAGTGAGTTCAGTGGGGAGGCTTTAGGTCACTGGGTCCTCAGTACTTTCCATGTAAAAAAAAAAAATGAGCAGTTGAAAATATATTTCCAATAGCAGGTGGATGACATCAGTCATAAATTACATACAATAAAAATAACTAATTACTAGGGATGGAACGATTCAACATTACATATCGGCCCCCGGTTCAAATGGTTAAACTGCGAGTGCATCAGAGCCTAAACCGATCCAAACTAAGCATTGGTCAGAAAACGAATTCAAACTTCAGGAATCAATGGTTCACTGGTGTTTTTAACTCATTTTGTTTTATTCTGAAAATACCTCATCTGAATTGATCACATCTTTACTAATACTGCAGAAATGTGTTTGAAAGCAGTATCCAGATCCATAGGATGTAGTGATCACAATATAGTAGCCACATCTAGGAAAACCAAAGTTCCAAAGGCTGGGCCTAATATAGTGTATAAGAGGTCACACAATAAGTTTTGTAGTGATTCCTATGTTGTTGATGTAAAGAATATCTGTTGGTCCGTGGTGTGTAATGAAGAGCAACCAGACACTGCACTTGACACATTTATGAAATTGCGTATTCCAGTTACTGGCTGCAGAACCAATTGGCAAAAGTACTGCAAATTGAGAAATCATGTGACTAAACTGAATAAAAAGAAGAAACTACACTATGAAACAAAGATAAATTATATAAAGAATGATAGTAAAAATCTTTGGAGCACCTTAAAATTACATTTTGGGAAAAAAGGCTATCTCAGCTCCATCATTCATTGAACCAAAAGGCTCATTCATCCCAAAACCAACTGATATTACAAACTACTTGCTGATTTTTTCATTGGCAAGATCAGCAAACTTAGGCGTGACATGCCAGAAACAAACACTGACACCACACATCCAAGTACAACTGATCAAATTATGAAAGACAAGAACTGTAATTTTTAATTCCGTAAAGTGAGTGTGAAAAAGGATTGTTGTCTATCAACAACCAGGGTCTGACAACTTGGATGGAAAATAACTGAGGAGAATAGCGGACGATATTGCCACATCTTCAATTTAAGCCTACTAGAAAGTGTGTGCCCTCAGGCCTTGAGGGAAGCTAAAGTCATTCTGCTACCCAAGAATAGTAAAGCCCCCTTTACTGGCTCAAATAGCCGACCAATCAGTCTGTTATCAACCCTTAGTAAACTTTTGGGAAAAAATCATGTTTGACCAGATACAATGCTATTTTTCAGTAAACAAATTGACAACAAACTTTCAGCTTATAGGGAAGGACACTCAACAAGCACAGCACTTACACATATGACTGATGATTGGCTGAGAGAAATTGATGATAAAAAATATTGTGGGGGCAGTTTTGTCACACTTCAGTGCGGCTTTTGACATTATCTATCATAGTCCACTGCTGGAAAAACTTATGTTATGGCTTTACACCCTCTGCTATATTGTGGATAAAGAGTTACCTGTCTAACAGAACACAGAGGGTGTTATTTAACGGAAGCCTCTCCAACATAATCCAGATAGAATCAGGAATTCCCCAGGGCAGCTGTCTAGGCTCCCTACTTTTTTCAATCTTTACTAACTACATGCCAATGGCTTTGAGTATGCGGATGACTCAACACTATACACGTCAGCTACTACAGCGGCTGAAATGACTGCAACACTTAACAAAGAGCTGCAGTTAGTTTCAGAACGGGAGGCAAGGAAAAAGTTTGCCCTAAATATTAAAAAAACTAAAAGCATGGTATTTGGGATAAATAATTCACTAAACCCTAAACCTCAACTAAACCTTGTAATGAATACTGTGGAAATGGAGCAAGTTGAGGTGACTAAACTGCTTTGAGTAACCCTGGATTGTAAACTGTCATGGTCAAAACATATTGATACAACAGTAGCTAAGATGTGGAGAAGTCTGTCCATAATAAAGCACTGCTCTACCTTCTTAACAGCACTATCAACAAGGCAGGTCCTACAGGCCCTAGTTTTGTCACACCTGGACTACTGTTCAGTTGTGTGGTCAGGTGCCACAAAGAGGAAAATTGCAATTGGCTCAGAACAGGGCAGCTGGATGTACACAGAGAGCTAATATTAATAATATGTCAATCTCTCCTGGCTCAAATTGGAGGAGAGATTGACTTCATCACTACTTGTAGTTGTGAGAGGTATTGACATGTTGAATGCACCGAGCTGTCTGTTTAAACTACTGGCACACAGCTCGGACACCCATGTATACCCCACAAGACAGGCCACCAGAGGTCTCTTCACAGTCCCCAAGTCCAGAACAGACTATGGGAGGCGCACAGTACTACATAGAGCCATGACTACATGGAACTCTATTCCACATCAAGTAATTTATGCAGCAGTAAAATTAGATTTAAAAAACAGATACAAAAATACACTTTATGCTACTGCGGGGAATGTGAAGCAACACAAACACAGGCACTGACATGCATACCCATGATAACATACGCACCATACTCACACGTACACATGGACTCTGTTGTAGATATGTGGTAGTAGAATAGGGGCCTGGGGATCCATAATAAACCCCAGGAAGAGTAGCTGCTGCCTTGGCAGGAACTAATGGGGATCCATAATAAACCCCAGGAAGAGTAGCTGCTGCCTTGGCAGGAACTAATGGGGATCCATAATAAACCCCAGGAAGAGTAGCTGCTGCCTTGGCAGGAACTAATGGGGATCCATAATAAACCCCAGGAAGAGTAGCTGCTGCCTTGGCAGGAACTAATGGGGATACATAATAAACCCCAGTAAGAGTAGCTGCTGCCTTGGCAGGAACTAATGGGGATCCATAATAAACCCCAGGAAGAGTAGCTGCTGCCTTGGCAGGAACTAATGGGGATCCATAATAAACCCCAGGAAGAGTAGCTGCTGCCTTGGCAGGAACTAATTGGGATCCTTAATAAACCACCAGGAAACCGAATCGTTTCAAAGTAAAATGTATGGTTCCTGTATCGTCTCACAGCCCATGTATCTAGATGCGTATCAAATCGTTTCAAACTAAAACGTGTATCGTACCAGATGCGTATCGAATCGTTCATGAAAGGAAAGATGCACATCCCTACTAACTATGCCGTAAAACTTGAAAGCTCAAACTAAACAACAAGCTAAATGTGATAAAGTTTATCTAATTTGACTGACATGCACATTAATATCTGTGAAGGAACATTTCATGTTTGTGCTTTTCTAATAACCAATTCCACTGGGTTCATGCAAGTGACTGATTGATCGTGCCTGGGAGGAATCCTCACTATCAGTAGAAGCAATTCGGCAGTACGCCCAGAACATTGTTTTGAGAACCGAAAGGGGTGTCTCAGTAACAAGGTCTCAGCCTGGCGAGCAGAAGCCTTGTGAGGTATTGGTCTGTCACATGCATGAACCAAATGTTAATGATGAATTAATTATAAATAATGAGTAAGCTAAATCATGCAAATATAACTTGTCTGTGTAAGCAGTATATAAGAGTACTAACGGGACTGTCCCGGCAGAGCTCCTGACCAACGTGTACTATGGAGCGTTAAGTTTGTTGGAACCTCTCCAGCTTGCTGATAATAAAGAATGATTCATTTAATATTGACTTCAGGTGACCCTGGTGGTAATTTCCATGACACGTCCTTCTCAACTGGTGACAACAACACATGTATTAGAGATGTGAGGAACGGACAGTCTGATCAATCTACAGTACAGTACATTACCGTCCTTGGTGGCTAAGGCACTACGGACTCCATGCCAGAGCTGGGAGATCTCCTCGTCTGTGGGAGTACGGTCCAGACAGAGGCCTTTCTCATGGTACAGCAGCCCCCATCTGGCGGCCTCTCCCTGGGCGTCCTGCTGGCCTGACATGGGGGTGGCCTTGGATGGGTTGGAAATAACGCCGCTCTCTGCCCTAATGACATGTGTACGGGTCTGGGACGGGGCGAAGCTGTCCAGGGTGTTATTATTACACAACGCCTCATCTACAGGAATCCCTGCTTTAGTAGCAGCAGAGTTAGACTGATCCATGTTGTAAGGAGTCTTGGTGGTGTCATTAGTGTGATCCATGTTGTAAGGAGTCTTGGTGGTGTCATTAGTGTGATCCATGTTGTAAGGAGTCTTGGTGGTGTATGATACTACAGCATCCGTCTGTCTTGTGTGTGTTTTTGGCTCCATGGTTTCAGTGCGGGGCGGGGGACGAGGCACCATGACCTTCCCGTGGGTCACCCGGGCCACGTGGCTGCTGGCCTCCGTAGCAGATTGGGGTCTGATGACCGTGCCTTTTCTGGAGCGGGACGAAACAGGATCCATCCCTGCCCTGGCAGATCTCACTCTCCTGGGGACTCTGGGGCACCCGGTTCTCCCGCTGCTCCCCCGCTGGACCCTGACCTCCCTGGCTTCCACTCTTGTCTCCCTGGCCTCCTGGCCTCTCTCCTGGACCCCCTGGTGCCCCTGCAGCCTGCTCTCCTGGATCCTGACATCTGCCCAGGCCTGCTTGGTAAAATGATAGCCGGTGGAGGCCAGAGGGGTGTTGGTGGCCACCGTCTGGCCCTGACCCTGTTGGTGGTCTGATGATGCTGAGTGTTTATGTAGAGGTAGTGGATACTCAGAAACACACTTGTTGTTTGTTATAGGACTCTGTTTTATCTCCTCCTCTTCCTCCAGATTTACCTCGTCAAACCAGCGTACCTTCTTTTTGACCATCTTGTTGCCCTCTGCATCCTTGCCTTTCCTTCTGGTCAGTTCCACACTATCTCTGATGGACATGTTGAATTGTTTGGTGAATATTAAATGCCTGGCGTTATACATACTAGAATAAGTGTTTCCTCCCGACACGCCGTATTTCGATTGTTTTTTAAGAATTCCCTTTATGCATCGGACTTCAGTGCCTTTATGATGATCTGTGGCTGTGCTGACAGCAGCTGCAGGTGGAGGAGATGGAGGCCTATCTGGGAGGTGTGTTGGTGTTATTTCCACCTGCAGGCTCTTCAGGCCTTTAGGGAAGTCAGACCTGATATTACAATGACCCAACGTCTGACTGAGAGGGTCTGTGTTCTTAGACCTTCCGGCTTTGGGCTCAGAGTTGGACCCTGCTTTGGGTTCAGAGTTGGTCCCTTTGTTGAGGTTGCTCATGGCATCTTCTACACTGGGTTTGCTCCCGTGTGACTGGTGTTGTGTGCTTTTTGTTGGCTGAATGATGGCGGTGTCCTCTCGGGCCCCTGAGCTACTTTTAGTGCTATAACTGAGGATATGATCAGGGTTTGAGGAGGGGGCTTCACACAGAAGGTCTTTGTGGCTGCAAGTTTTCCCAGGCAGAAGGACCTGTGTCGCCGACGGTTGTTTGGAATACTTGTCCTCCTGGGGTCTCACCTGCTGCCTAAATTCTAACTTTCCCTCTGGGGTCAGACAAGAGGTGAACTCTAGCAGCGTTCTGTCTGGGGTAGAAACCTTAGAGCACGCTACGACCCCTGAGACTCTGTGGTCCCTCCTCAGATGACTTTCCCTTTGCTGAGAGTGTTGATCACCGTTATCTGAACGTATTGAGGATGTATCTATAATCCCACTCAGAGTTAGCAGGCTGTGGTGACTGACACTGAGGAGTGGGGACTGGGTTATAGTGTTACTCTGTGATGATGATTGGTCTGTACAACTCTGCCACCCAGTGGCCTGCGAGAGCTGGTGCAGTCTGCTGTTACAATCTTCGGACTCCTCTGTCTGCTTTGGTCTGGGGGGCTGAGGGCTAGCATCAACTTTGCCCTGTTGGAGTAGGAGGTTACCACTTCTCTTTGTTGGTGGACAAAAGGACAAGTCAGAGGATGGACCATTGGGGTGTTTCTGGTGATCTAACCAAGAGCTGTGGACCCTGTGTATTGTGTTGTTTAAGACGTCCTCCATCTCCAAGCTATCCAGACTGGACAGGCTCTCTGACTGAGTCACATTACGATGCTGTAATACAGAAGAGATAGTTTTGTTGGTTGATTCATTGATATTTGGGTAAAACAATTCATACATATAAATACTATTTAAAAAGTACAAGGAACCCCAGAGGATTACCCATGAAAGCATAAAAAGACGTATTTTCAATGAGTTCCTCTGAGATGCATTAATTCAACAACAGAAGAGATGTATTATTTAACAAGTGAATGTCATGATGGTATGACATCCTTAATAATGTACATAGATACACTATATATATATACACAAAAGTATGTGGACACCCCTTCAAACTAGTGGATTTGGCTATTTCAGCCACACCCATTGCTGACAGGTGTATAAAATCGAGCACACAGCCATGCAATCTCCATAGACAAACACTGGCAGTAGAATGGCCTTAATGAAGAGCTCAGTGACTTTCAACGTGGCACTGTCATAGGATGTCACCTTTCCAAGTCAGTTTGTCAAATTTATGCCCTGCTAGAGCTGCTCCGGTCAACTGTAAGTGCTGTTATTGTGAAGTGGAAACATCTAGGAGCAACAACGGCTCAGCCGGAAAGTGGTAGGCCACACAAGTTCAAAGTGCGGGAACGCCGAGTGCTGAAGCGTGTAAAAATCGTCTGTCCCCGAGTTCTAAGAAAGAAACATCAGCACAAGAACTGTTCATCGGGAGCTTCATGAAATGGGTTTCCATGGCCGAGCAGCCGCACACAAGCCTAAGATCACCATGCACAATGCCAAGCGTCGGCTGGAGAGGTGTAAAGCTCGACGCCATTTGATTCTGGAGCAGTGGAAACGATTTCTCTGGAGTGAAGAATCACGCTTCACCATCCAGTCCGACGGACGAATCTGGGTTTGGCAGAAGCCAGGAGAACGCTATCTGCCCGAATGCATAGTGCCAACTGTAAAGTTTGGTGGAGGAGGAATAATGGTCTGGGGCTGTTTTTCATGGTTGGGGCTAGGGCCCTTAGTTCCAGTGAAGGAAAATCGTAGAGCTACAGCTTACAAATTTGTAGCAACAGTTTGGGGAAGGCCCTTTCCTGTTTCAGCATGACAATGCCCCCGTGCACAAAGCCAGGTTCATACAGAAATGGTTTGCAGAGATTGGTGTGGAAGAACTGGACTGGCCTGCACAGAGCCCTGACCTCAACCCCACCGAACACCTTTGAACATTGATGAATTGGAATGCCGACTGCGAGCCAGGCCTAATCGCCCAACATCAGGGCCCGATCTCACTAATGCTCTTGTGGCTGAATGGAAGCAAGTCCCGTCAGCAATGTTCCAACATCTAGTGGAAAGTCTTCCCAGAAGAGTGGATATTAACACCCGTGATTTTGGAAGGAGATGTTCGATGAGCAGGTGTCCACATACTTTTGGTCATGTAGTGTATGTCAAGTATCTAGTGCCCTAGATACTTGTGTGTACTTGTGTGTGCATTCCTGTGTGTGCGCAGAGGGGCCTCTGTCTGTTGATGCAGGTCCAGGCAGTAGCAGCTACAGGCTAACATTACACTACAGGGACGTGTTTCCCCTCCACAGCAACAGAGAAGTAGCAGCTACAGGCTAACATTACACTACAGGGACGTGTTGACTTTCCCCTCCACAGCAACAGAGAAGTAGCAGCTACAGGCTAACATTACACTACAGGGACGTGTTACTTTCCCCTCCACAGCAACAGAGAAGTAGCAGCTACAGGCTAACATTACACTACAGGGACGTGTTTCCCCTCCACAGCAACAGAGAAGTAGCAGCTACAGGCTAACATTACACTACAGGGACGTGTTACTTTCCCCTCCACAGCAACAGAGAAGTAGCAGCTACAGGCTAACATTACACTACAGGGACGTGTTTACTTTCCCCTCCACAGCAACAGAGAAGTAGCAGCTACAGGCTAACATTACACTACAGGGACGTGTTTCCCCTCCACAGCAACAGAGAAGTAGCAGCTACAGGCTAACATTACACTACAGGGACGTGTTGACTTTCCCCTCCACAGCAACAGAGAAGTAGCAGCTACAGGCTAACATTACACTACAGGGACGTGTTTACTTTCCCCTCCACAGCAACAGAGAAGTAGCAGCTACAGGCTAACATTACACTACAGGGACGTGTTTCCCCTCCACAGCAACAGAGAAGTAGCAGCTACAGGCTAACATTACACTACAGGGACGTGTTTCCCCTCCACAGCAACAGAGAAGTAGCAGCTACAGGCTAACATTACACTACAGGGACGTGTTTACTTTCCCCTCCACAGCAACAGAGAAGTAGCAGCTACAGGCTAACATTACACTACAGGGACGTGTTTACTTTCCCCTCCACAGCAACAGAGAAGTAGCAGCTACAGGCTAACATTACACTACAGGGACGTGTTTACTTTCCCCTCCACAGCAACAGAGAAGTAGCAGCTACAGGCTAACATTACACTACAGGGACGTGGTTACTTTCCCCTCCACAGCAACAGAGAAGTAGCAGCTACAGGCTAACATTACACTACAGGGACGTGGTTACTTTCCCCTCCACAGCAACAGAGAAGTAGCAGCTACAGGCTAACATTACACTACAGGGACGTGTTTACTTTCCCCTCCACAGCAACAGAGAAGTAGCAGCTACAGGCTAACATTACACTACAGGGACGTGGTTACTTTCCCCTCCACAGCAACAGAGAAGTAGCAGCTACAGGCTAACATTACACTACAGGGACGTGTTTACTTTCCCCTCCACAGCAACAGAGAAGTAGCAGCTACAGGCTAACATTACACTACAGGGACGTGTTTACTTTCCCCTCCACAGCAACAGAGAAGTAGCAGCTACAGGCTAACATTACACTACAGGGACGTGTTTCCCCTCCACAGCAACAGAGAAGTAGCAGCTACAGGCTAACATTACACTACAGGGACGTGTTTACTTTCCCCTCCACAGCAACAGAGAAGTAGCAGCTACAGGCTAACATTACACTACAGGGACGTGTTTACTTTCCCCTCCACAGCAACAGAGAAGTAGCAGCTACAGGCTAACATTACACTACAGGGACGTGGTTACTTTCCCCTCCACAGCAACAGAGAAGTAGCAGCTACAGGCTAACATTACACTACAGGGACGTGTTTACTTTCCCCTCCACAGCAACAGAGAAGTAGCAGCTACAGGCTAACATTACACTACAGGGACGTGGTTACTTTCCCCTCCACAGCAACAGCGAAGTAGCAGCTACAGGCTAACATTACACTACAGGGACGTGTTACTTTCCCCTCCACAGCAACAGAGAAGTAGCAGCTACAGGCTAACATTACACTACAGGGACGTGTTTCCCCTCCACAGCAACAGAGAAGTAGCAGCTACAGGCTAACATTACACTACAGGGACGTGTTTACTTTCCCCTCCACAGCAACAGAGAAGTAGCAGCTACAGGCTAACATTACACTACAGGGACGTGTTTACTTTCCCCTCCACAGCAACAGAGAAGTAGCAGCTACAGGCTAACATTACACTACAGGGACGTGTTTACTTTCCCCTCCACAGCAACAGAGAAGTAGCAGCTACAGGCTAACATTACACTACAGGGACGTGTTTACTTTCCCCTCCACAGCAACAGAGAAGTAGCAGCTACAGGCTAACATTACACTACAGGGACGTGGTTACTTTCCCCTCCACAGCAACAGCGAAGTAGCAGCTACAGGCTAACATTACACTACAGGGACGTGTTTCCCCTCCACAGCAACAGAGAAGAGACGTAACGGGTAGCTTCTCCAGAGTTTAATTCAACAAGGATTTTTTAATTGAAACAACTCATTGATAAAGGCTATAAATGTAATAGAGATATGAACTGTAAGCTTCAGAAAACATATGGGTAGTTTGCATGATTTAAGAGAGATAGTTGACCCACAATGCCTACCTGTGGACTGCTACAGGTCTCCTTGTCCCACAGCTGTGTGTCCTGCAGCTCATTGAGGAACACCATGTCCCTCAGCCGTGTGTCCTGCAGATCGTCCCTCTCCTTGTCCCTGTCCCTCAGCTGTGTGTCCTGCAGATCGTCCCTCTCCTTGTCCCTGTCCCTCAGCCGTGTGTCCTGCAGATCGTCCCTCTCCTTGTCCCTGTCCCTCAGCTGTGTGTCCTGCAGATCGTCCCTCTCCTTGTCCCTGTCCCTCAGCTGTGTGTCCTGCAGATCGTCCCTCTCCTTGTCCCTGTCCCTCAGCTGTGTGTCCTGCAGATCGTCCCTCTCCTTGTCCCTCTCCCTCAGCTGTGTGTCCTGCAGTTCGTCCCTGTCCCTCAGCTGTGTGTCCTGGAGCAGGCTGAGGAATAGTAGCCTGTTCTTGAAGCTACTGAAGGTTCTGTCCTGCATCAGTTTGCTGTAGGCCTCGAGGGCAGACAGGGTCCCCTGGTGGAGCGACGGGCTGGGAGTCGGGGGAGGCTTAGGGGATGAAGTGCAGCTCCTGTGTTTAAACCAAAAGGATTGACCAGAGAAACATGCTGATGGTGATACGTAGTTGGTGTAATAACGTTAATTATAAATGCCGGTAAACTATAGGGTCGGCTAATCCGATCCCAGATCAGTTTGTACTCTTGCCAGCTCCATTGCTGCCATTGTCAAGCCAAAACATAACAATGGGTGACAAAGAGTCTGTGGTATGATAGCACAAACAGACTGGGACTCAGGCTAGAAAATTACATTCATGAAAAGCCTGGAGAAATATGCAGATGGTGACATGCATTTGGTGTAATAACGTTAATAAGCCATTATAAATGTTTATAAAGTCATTATAATAGTTAATATGTGTTCATAGGGTAATGGTTATACGAACATGTGTGTATATACAGTATATATGTTGGGATATTGATTTCTTTACTAGTACACATAGTACTTGTAAACAGTTGAGCTATTCTAGCAGACATTCTGACCTGTTGGGGGTGGACGATTGTCTGGGGTAGGAACTCAAGGTCAAGGTGCCTTGTATGTGATGAAGTGCCTCTTCGATATTAAGGGTGCTCTTCCCGAAAGCTGCAATACAACCGAGATAAATGTCTGTTAACTTGTTGGTATAATTACGGTCCCGTCGGAATGTATTCAGACACCTTGACTTTTTCCACATTTTGTTACGTTACAGACTTATTCTAAAATGGACAAAAAAAAAAAAAAAAAAACTCAGCAATCTACACACAATACCCCATAATGACAAAGCAAAAACAGGTCTTTATATTTTTTTGCAATTTTATTAAAAATTAAAACCTGAAATATCACATTTACATAAGTATTCAGACCCTTTAATCAGTACTTTGTTGAAGCACCTTTGGCAGGGATAACAGCCTTGAGTCTTCTTGGGTATGACGCTGCAAGCTTGGCACACCTGTATTTGGGGAGTTTTTCCATTCTTCTCTGCAGATCCTCTCAAGCTCTGTCAGGTTGGATGGGGAGCGTCGCTGCACAGCTATTTTCAGGTCCCTCCAGAGATGTTCGATCGGGTTCAAGTCCGGGCTCTGGCTGGGCCACTCAAGGATATTAAGAGACTTGTCCCGAAGTCACTCCTGCGTTATCTTGGCTGTGTGCTTAGGGTCGTTGTTCTGTTGGAAGGTGAACCTTCGCCCCAGTGAGGTCCTGAGCAAGTTCTCATCAAGAATCTTTCTGTACTTTGCTCCGTTCATCTTTCCCTCGATCCTGACTAGTCTCCCAGTCCCTGCCGCTGAAAAACATCCCCACAGCATGATGCTGCCACCACCATGCTTCACCGTAGGGATGGTGCCAGGTTTCCTCCAGATGTGATGCTTGGCATTCAGGCCAAAGAGTTCAATCTTGGTTTCATCAGACCAGAGAATCTTGTTTCTCATTGTCTGAGAGTCTTTAGGTGCCCTTTGGCAAACTCCAAGCGGGCTGTCATGTGCCTTTTACTGAGGAGTGGCTTCTGTGGGACACTACCATTAAGGCCTGATTGGTGGAGTGCTGCAGAGATAGTTGTCCTTCTGAAAGGTTCTCCCTTCTCCACAGAGGAACTCTGGAGCTCTGTCAGTGACCATCACGTTCTTAGTCAACTCCCAGACCAAGGCCCTTCTCCCCCGATTGCTCAGTTTGGCCGGACGGCCAGCTCTAGGAAGAGTCTTGGTGGTTCCAATCTTCTTCCATTTAAGAATGATGGAGGCCAATGTATTCTTGGGGACCTTCAATGCTGCAGAAATGTTTTGGTGACCTTCCCCAGATCTGTGCCTCGACACAATCCTGTCTCGGAGCTCTACGGACAATTCCTTCAACCTCATGGCTTGGTTGTTGCTCTGACATGCACTGTCAACTGTGGGACCTTATATAGACAGGTGTGTGCCTTTCCAAATCATGTCCAATCAACTGAATTTACCACAGGTGGACTGCAATCAAGATGTAGAAACATCTCGAGGATGATCAATGGAAACGGGATGCACCTGAGCTCAATTTCAAGTCTCATAGCAAAGGGTCTGAATACTTACGTAAATATTTTATTTATTTTATTAAAATAAATTAGCAAACATTTCTAAAATCCTGTTTTCGCTTTGTCATTATGTGGTATTGATGAGGTAAAAAAAAAATATTTAATCAATTTTAGAATAAGTCTGTAACGTAACAAAATGTGGAAAAAGTCAAGGGGTCTGAATAGTTTCTGAACGCACTGTAGTGTGTGACTCATTCTATTCAGATGTTTTCTCAGGAATGCATTACAGTTACAAACCACAAAGAGTAAAGTGGAGACCAGTAATTGTGTTTTTCTGTGTGACACACAGCTTTGGGTTGTGCGAACTGACATTGTCTGCGTCTCTGTGAGGGGGGCAGGTGTGCCCTCTGGAAGCGTTCGGTAGCATCCTGGACTCTCTGTTTACGTTGCTGTAGGATGTTCTCCCTCAGCCTCTGTTCCTGGACATCCCAAAGCTTCTTCCTCTCCTCCAGAACCCTGCATGGAAAACACAGAGAATACATTACAGACTGGTCCCAGATCTGTTTAACCATCTCCTCTCCTCCAGAACCCTGCATGGAAAACACAGAGAATACATTACAGACTGGTCCCAGATCTGTTTTAACCAACTCCTCTCCTCCAGAACCCTGCATGGAAAACACAGAGAATACATTACAGACTGGTCCCAGATCTGTTCATCAACTCTTCTCTTATTATCATAGTCACAACGAGAATATATAGACTGGTCCCAGATTGTACTTTTGCCAACTCCTCTGACTAGCATTTTCAAATAGGATTTAGCCTGGTCCCAGTTCCATCAAGGTTGATTGTAGTGATCTTTGGTGTATTTTTTTAAGCCCCACAGGAAACTGAGTCCATTCCTTGAGGTGCTTTCTCAGCAGTCATTAAATAGTTGAAGGAACCACTCCTGTGACAACTGGTTGGTTTAGAGAGGGAAAATTACATATCAGGCTTTTAATGAACAAGAACTCACAATATTATAGAATATCTGCCATTTAACAGACACTTTTATCTAAAGCGACTGACAGTCATGTGTGGATACATATGTGTGGGTGGCCCGAGCGAGAATCGAACCCACAACCTTTGTGCGATGCAAGTGCCATGCTCTACCGGCTGAGCCACAGAGGACACCTTGGTTTACGGCTTACAAAACAATACGGTGATTTCTCAGAGGAAGACTTCTCTTGGCTAGCCTGTTAATGCTCCTTCCACAGAAGTCAGAAATTAAAGAGAATCACACACACACACACACACACACACACACACACACACACACACACACACACACACACACACACACACACACACACACACACACACACACACACACACACACACACACACACACACACACACACACACACACACACACACACACACACACACACACCACATTTATTCTACAAGGGTATAAATAAAGGATTGGACGGTTTGTGACCTGACAGGGTCACCTCTCTAGTAGTCTAGTCAGACCTGACAGGGTCACCTCTAGTAGTCTAGTCAGACCTGACAGGGTCACCTCTCTAGTAGTCTAGTCAGACCTGACAGGGTCATCTCTCTAGTAGTCTAGTCAGACCTGACAGGGTCACCTCTCTAGTAGTCTAGTCAGACCTGACAGGGTCACCTCTCTAGTAGTCTAGTCAGACCTGACAGGGTCTTCTCTCTAGTAGTCTAGTCAGACCTGACAGGGTCACCTCTCTAGTAGTCTAGTCAGACCTGTCAGGGTCACCTCTCTAGTAGTCTAGTCAGACCTGACAGGGTCACCTCTCTAGTAGTCTAGTCAGACCTGTCAGGGTCAGCTCTCTAGTAGTCTAGTCAGACCTGACAGGGTCACCTCTCTAGTAGTCTAGTCAGACCTGACAGGGTCACCTCTCTAGTAGTCTAGTCAGACCTGACAGGATCACCTCTCTAGTAGTCTAGTCAGACCTGACAGGGACACCTCTCCAGTAGTCTAGTCAGACCTGACAGGGTCACCTCTCTAGTAGTCTAGTCAGACCTGACAGGGTCACCTCTCTAGTAGTCTAGTCAGACCTGACAGGGTCAGCTCTCTAGTAGTCTAGTCAGACCTGACAGGGTCACCTCTCTGGTAGTCTAGTCAGACCTGACAGGGTCACCTCTCTAGTAGTCTAGTCAGACCTGACAGGGTCACCTCTCTAGTAGTCTAGTCAGACCTGACAGGGTCACCTCTAGTAGTCTAGTCAGACCTGACAGGGTCACCTCTCTAGTAGTCTAGTCAGACCTGACAGGGTCACCTCTCTAGTAGTCTAGTCAGACCTGACAGGGTCATCTCTCTAGTAGTCTAGTCAGACCTGACAGGGTCACCTCTCTAGTAGTCTAGTCAGACCTGACAGGGTCACCTCTCTAGTAGTCTAGTCAGACCTGACAGGGTCACCTCTCTAGTAGTCTAGTCAGATCTGACAGGGTCACCTCTCTAGTAGTCTAGTCAGACCTGACAGGGTCACCTCTCTAGTAGTCTAGTCAGACCAGCCCTGCAGTTGGCTAATTACCAGGAGGTCTATTTCAAGATAAAATGATAAAATCATGTTGAAGACAACAGCACATTGTTAAATAACCTGCTCTAGTTAACTTTACAGTCACAGCGGATGTGTCCTCCTCTAGTTAACTTTACAGTCACAGTCACAGTGTCCTCCTCTAGTTAACTTTACAGTCACAGCGGATGTGTCCTCCTCTAGTTAACTTTACAGTCACAGCGGATGTGTCCTCCTCTAGTTAACTTTACAGTCACAGTGGATGTGTCCTCCTCTAGTTAACTTTACAGTCACAGTCACAGTGTCCTCCTCTAGTTAACTTTACAGTCACAGCGGATGTGTCCTCCTCTAGTTAACTTTACAGTCACAGTGGATGTGTCCTCCTCTGGTTAACTTTACAGTCACAGTCACAGTGTCCTCCTCTAGTTAACTTTACAGTCACAGCGGATGTGTCCTCCTCTAGTTAACTTTACAGTCACAGTGGATGTGTCCTCCTCTAGTTAACTTTACAGTCACAGCGGATGTGTCCTCCTCTAGTTAACTTTACAGTCACAGTCACAGTGTCCTCCTCTAGTTAACTTTAAAGTCACAGCGGATGTGTCCTCCTCTAGTTAACTTTAAAGTCACAGTGGATGTGTCCTCCTCTAGTTAACTTTACAGTCACAGTGGATGTGTCCTCCTCTAGTTAACTTTACAGTCACAGTGGATGTGTCCTCCTCTAGTTAACTTTACAGTCACAGTGGATGTGTCCTCCTCTAGTTAACTTTACAGTCACAGCGGATGTGTCCTCCTCTAGTTAACTTTACAGTCACAGTGGATGTGTCCTCCTCTAGTTAACTTTACAGTCACAGTGGATGTGTCCTCCTCTAGTTAACTTTACAGTCACAGTGGATGTGTCCTCCTCTATTTCACTCTACAGTCACAGCAGATGTGTCCTCCTCTAGTTAACTTTACAGTCACAGTGGATGTGTCCTACTCTAGTTAACTTTACAGTCACAGCGGATGTGTCCTCCTCTAGTTAACTTTACAGTCACAGTGGATGTGTCCTCCTCTAGTTAACTTTACAGTCACAGTGTCCCAAATGGAACCCTGACGTGACCTCCAAAACATTTATACCATTATATCGATCCATTAGGAAAATTACGGAGCGGCAGGTAGCGTTTAGAGCGTTGGGCCAGTAACTGAAATGTTGCTAGATCGAATCTCAGAGCTGACAAGTGGGTTAACTGCCCCTGAACAAGGCAGTTAACCCACTGTTCCCCTGAACAAGGCAGTTAACCCACTGTTCCCCGGTAGGCCGTCATTGTAAATAAGAATTTGCCTAGCTAAATAAAAGGATAAATAAAACAAAAATAAATGACAAAAGTAGTGCAGAAATCTGAGTTGTACTTGGACGGAGGGATTCGATAGTAGCAGCATGGTGCTAATGACGTGGTTCAGACCAAGGGACACTTTAGAACATGTACATATAACTCATTTTAGTTAGGCTATGCTTTGAGACACGGCCTACGGTAGTAACCTGCCACATGACAATGACCATAGTGGTTGGCAAGACAGCACAAACAGATCTGGGACCAGGCTATGATTTAAGCAGACGAACTTCGGTAAAGAAACGTACTTCCTTCGTCGGTTGGTTTCCAGGGAGAAGCAGCGAGCTCGGGCCCTGCATGACTTCTGTTCCTCCACCAGAACATGCCGGTCATCTTCAAACACCCCGTCAACTCCTATCCTGCTGGTTCTGACATCAGGCCCGGTTAAGGTGTTTATGCTGATTGTGTCATTATAGGTACAATTCATACAATAGAACAAAGATTGTACATGCCTACTTTCATATGCAAAAATAAACGACCCTACTTTTTGGCATGCAACAACAGGGGCACCTTAACTCTTCTGTTAAGCCTAGCTTCAGCCTAAACTCAATGTTTTATGTTTTGGAAAGGCCTAGTTGCAGAATACAAATGTCAAAGTAGTCATTTGTATTGTTTATAGTCAGAGCCATGTGAATTAATTCCAACCCAATTAGGCCTATTTAGATAGAGTACAAAGAAAACCAGCAACACAGTATCAATCTACCGAAAGAATGACATTTTATTTTCGTGTCAAACCGCTAGTTGGCAGACCATCCCTTATGGGATTAATTGACACATAAACAAACATTACAATAATTCACTGTGATAATTCTTCTTCCGGTGTTCTGTCTGCCTGCCAGTTTGTCTGTCCTAAAAAATAAACATTAGGACCTAAACTGGCTAGATTCTTTTCTATAGGTAATAGACACAGAACGCACTACCTAAGGTTATGTTTCCCACTGAGCTAACGTTAGCTAGGCTATATTAGCAATGCCAATGTTGTGCAAGGATACGAGTAGAAGAAGTTGTCCTTCGGAGCTTGCATTCTAGGAGACTGCTGACAGGCTTGACAACTTTACCAATACCACCCACAGTCTTCATTCGACCAAGTTCAGGATTTGACCCCGACAAAAACCGACAGAAATGCTAGATAAGACGGGCAGTGACCCAGCTAACGTAACGCTAAGGTTACAGTCACTGCCTTCCCGTTCATTTCGTCGCATGCAATATCACATCGGAATGGCAAACTCTTGTAGTATTACCCCACCAGGAAAAAGGATCCACAGCCAAGCTTTATTAAGCAAGACAATAAACAAGTTAGCGTTTTCTAGCTAAATTAATTTCTACTGCTGTCTGTGTACAACAGTCCACGCCATGTTGGCAACCGAGGACGCGCTTCCTTGACAACGGAAAAGAATATAAAAGGATGTAATTTCTGCACAGTACAGGAGCAGGCCAGCAGGTGGCCCCTCTTCAACACCGTTCAAATGTAGTCCGTCTACCTGTTGAAGATGGAGTGACACACAGCGGTGAATTTATTTCTACTGTGCAGCCTGTGCACCGATATCAGAGTCCAGTTTAAACCTGATATTCCAATGAACATGATACATTCTATGTTGAACCCATATAATGGTTGCTCCAACCTAGCCTGTGGACCTAATCAACTAAACGGCACGTAAAGGTTTTATGTACATAATAGTCAAATGCATATTGCTATTGAAAGCAGTTTGCTAATACTAAGGGTGGTTTTATTGCCATCATCCCATCAGCTAGAATGGAGCCGGTGTGTTTAGCAGCCATTTTATGGGCTCCTGACCAATCATGCTACTCTGTGTGTTTTTTTGCTCTGATCTTAAAGCTGCAATATGTCACTTTTTGGGGCGATTCACATAGAAATGTGAGACATAGATCTGTCATTGTCATTGAAAGCCAGTCTAAGAAGCAGTAGATATGTTCTATGTGTGCTATTTCTATGCTTCTCGTTCTTAAATTTAGTTTTTGTGTCTTTTACTTTCGGTTTTGTAAACCAGCTTAAACAACTCTAAGGGGTTATCCCCATAGAGTCTACTGGCCCTGGGGTTCTACTAAGATAACATCTTAAAATAATTACATTTGGTCATACCAAGGATCATTTAGCCAATAAATATAGAATTTTAGGACCCCTGCAGTATAACAAATATTTTGTAAAAATTATTTGATGAAACTTACTGCTATTAATCCCATAGAAACACATTGAATGACAGATTCAGACATTGAAAAACAGATTGTCCAAAAATAAATCAAAGGGAAGTTTGTTTTAAAGTGTCTGTCCTCTCTATGTTTAAGTGTCTGTCCTATCTATGTTGAAGTGTCTGTCCTATCTATGTTGAAGTGTCTGTCCTATCTATGTCGTAGATCTACACTATACTATATATACAACAGTATGGGGACACTGCTTCAAATGAGTGGATTCGGCTATTTCAGCCACACCCGTTGCTGACAGGTGTATAAAATCGAGCACATAGATGTGGTTATTGTGAAGTGGATCCTTCTAGGAGCAACAACGGCTCAGCCGCAAAGTAATAGGCCACACAAGCTCACAGAACAAGACAGCCGATTGCTGAAGAGCGTAGCGTGTAAAAATAGTCTATCCTCGGTTGCAACACTCACAACAGAGTTCATGCTTTATGAAATGGGTTTCCATGGCCGAGCAGCCGCACACAAGCCTAAGATCACCATGCCCAATGCCAAGAGTCAGCTGAAGTGGTGTAAAGCTCGCCGCCATTGGACTCTGGAGCAGTGGAAACGCGTTCTCTGGTGTGATGAATGACTTTTCACCATCTGGAAGTCCGATGGATGAATCTAGGTTTGGCAGATGCCAGGAGAACGCTACCTGCCCCAATATATAGAGCCAATTCTACATGTTGGTGGAGTAGGAATATTGGTATGGGGCAGTTTGTCATGGTTCGGGTTCGGGCCCCTTAGTTCCAGTGAAGGGAAATCTTAACGCTACAGCATACAATGACATTCTAGACACTTTTTTGCGTCCAACTTTGTGGCAACAGTTTGGGGAAGGCCCTTTCCCGTTTCAGCATGACAATGCCCTCATGCACAAAGTGAGGTCCATACGGAAATGGTTTGTCGAGATCAGTGTGGAAGAATTTGACTGGCCTGCTCAGAGCCCTGACCTCAACCCCATCGAACACCTTTGGGATGAATTGGAACGCCGACTGTGAGCCAGGCCTAATCGCCCAACATCAGTGACCGACCTCACTAATGCTCTTGTGGCAAGTCCCCGCAGCAATGTTCCAACATCTAGTGGAAAGCCTTCCCAGAAGAGTGGAGTCTGTTTTGGCAGCAAAGAGGGGACCAACTCCGTGTTAATGCCCAACAAGCGGGTGTCCACATAATGTTGGTCAAGTAGTGTATATCTCTTGTGTTTGCGAGAGTCTCATCTTTCCATGGAGGGGTCATAATAGTTTGTAGCCCAAAACATTCGGCGTACAGATGTTTTCGTGAGAAGAACGAATTTCCTAATGTCTCCTGGTCTGACAAACACCTTCGTAGCTCTGCCACTTTTCACCGCAGATGCGAAAGGCCGACATCGTTGGATTGAGACAAAAAAACCCTGATGTCTCTAGCTTAAACCGACAGATTTTTACAGGGATTTTATTGTCATGCTAATTTGATTCTCACAGGCGCGTGCATTAACTATATATTTTCAAATCAAGGGTCGTATTCCGGCCCGATAACAAAGAGCAATAAACAGTGTAATGCATTTAATGCAATAGCAGGTGTAGACCAACAGTGAAATGCTTACTTACGGACCCTTCCCAACAGTGCAGAGAGAAACATTTAACATTTGTAGAAAAAAATATATAAAATGAGGAACAAATACACAATGAGTATGATAACTTGGCTATATACACAGGTTACCAGTACCGAGTCAATGATAACTTGGCTATATATACAGAGTACCAGTACCGAGTCAATGATAACTTGGCTATATACACAGAGACCAGTACCGAGTCCATGATAACTTGGCTATAAACACAGAGTACCAGTACCGAGTCCATGATAACTTGGCTATATACACAGAGACCAGTACCGAGTCCATGATAACTTGGCTATAAACACAGAGTACCAGTACCGAGTCCATGATAACTTGGCTATATACACAGAGTACCAGTACCGAGTCCATGATAACTTGGCTATATACACACAGAGTACCAGTACCGAGTCCATGATAACTTGGCTATATACACAGAGTACCAGTACCGAGTCCATGATAACTTGGCTATATACACTGTCATGACGTGTCCTGGGGGGGGAGGATCATAGCCTCTCTCTCTCTCTCTCTCTCTTTCTCCCCAGTTTATGGCAGTTGTAAATACTCTGCTTCTGTGTCTGTAGTATTGAGATTGGAATGTGTGACTGTGGGACACAGAGAGAGACTTGGCCAATCTCCTAATCCCCAAAATGGGAGAACTAAACAATATTTCTACTTTTGAGAATGTGGGAATGGTCTGTGGACACTTAAGAGACAGTCATGACAAGTGTGTTTCATTTGGTGATCTCACAAAGGACAGGACACAAAGCATAACTGTATCTCTTGAAGTTTACATTTCCCAGCTGTCAGGTTTACTGTACATCTAAATATTGTGAAACGTATGTGATTAAACATGAAACTATTTGTGAAAAGATGTAATGTGATGTTAACCTTCTAAATGAGAGTATGGGTTTTTCATATAAAGATTAACTAGTCAGTGGCCACACCCCCGTGAGACCAGACATCACATTTGGCATCATAGAACCGCCGCTTTTTCAACAGAGTATAAAACCAAATCAATTAAGTCAGAGAACGCCAGGACAGAGTCCCCATGTTGGAATGACTACAATTCTATAGACCATTTGACCATACAGCTGTAGTTTTGGCCTCACGGCTGGAAATAATTAAACTCTGAGACTATCGATCACTACAGAATAAGAGCAAATCTTAGACGTATAATTACTAGACTGCGGCTAGAAATGATGTAAGTCTAATACGAGAATACCGACAACCACCGAAGCACCTATTCTATTAGAACATTTCCGAATGGTACTCTGAAGTATCCAGTGTGTGTGTGGGTAGAGTCCAGTGTGTGAGTGTGTGGGTAGAGTCCAGTGTGTGAGTGTGTGGGTAGAGTCCAGTGTGTGTGTGTATGGGTAGAGTCCAGTGTGTGTGTGTGTGGGTAGAGTCCAGTGTGTGTGTGTATGGGTAGAGTCCAGTGTGTGTGTGTGTGTGTAACGGATGTGAAATGGCTAGCTAGTTAGCGGGTACTTGCTCTGAAACCTAGAAGTAGTGTTGCCCCTTGCTCTGCAAGGGCCGCGGCTTTTGTGGAGCAATGGGTAACGACGCTTCGTGGGTGTCAGTTGTTGATGTATGCAGAGGGTCCCTGGTTCGCGCCCGTGTCGGGGCGAGGGGACGGTTTAAAGTTATACTGTTACATTGATGCTGTTGACCCGGATCACTGGTTGCTGCTGAAAAGTCGTCCGGGTTTGGTTTGACCGGGGTAGGTCGTCATTGTAGAATAAGAATTTGTTCTTAACTGGCTTGCCTAGTTAAATCCTATACATACAGTATATTTAGGCACAGAGTTTCTAAACCCAGAGGCTCAACATCGCTTCCGGGAACGCTTGCGAAGCAGACCAAACAAAACAGGGTGGGGTTTGGGGTTTGAGAAGTCAATGAGAGAAGTAAAACATTCTTCCTTAGTTGATAATGACAGATTCCCCCGCGCCCCTCCTCATCTCGTAACTCTGAGTGGGAGACCTGCCTAGCTCATAAACTAGAATCCGTCCACTCCGACAAGGTTAACTGACTCACAGTCCCACACAGGTGACATGATATCATAGACGTGATGTGAAAATGAGCGATAGAAAACATGTCGCGCAAAATGTCACCATTCCGATTTGTTTTGTGCGGCCGCCCGGTGCTGCCCCCAGCAAGATGCCGCCCTGCGTGGCTGCGAATGTCGCCTATACCTATATCCGCGGCTGGACCCCATTGTGGAAAGGGGAGATTCTCACAAAAATCATGGTGTTCTCCCACAAGTGTCACAAGACTCATCTGAAGGTTAAAAAAAAGTAAGGTTAGTATTGAGGTAGTTTAGTTCCTACCAAAAAATGGGGTTAAATATGTATAAAGAAAAGTATATATTTCCTGAGCTTTCTTATATCTCCTAGATATAGGACAGACACTGATTCATTTTTATTACTGTTTTTTTTTGCCATTTATGAATGTTATTCAATGCATTTCTATAGTAGTAAAGGCCAAATTCAATGTTTTATCATATCATTTTTTTTATAAATCATTTTTATACCTGAAGGGGTCCTATATTTCAAAATCAAATATCTAAATGATCCATGGTATGACCTTAAAACAATTCTATATGCTCCCCTCTCCCCCATTAGTAAATTATATAAAAAAGCAATATTGTCTGTACATGTTCGATTTGGGAAATCCATACTGATTGAGATTTTAGGCACAGGAGGGGGGCTATGCCTTTTACCCATGGGAGTGAAAGCTAAACTTGTGCCCTGAGCACTATGATTTGTAGGCCTATGTGAAAAAAATTACTTTTTGACAAGTTGGCAATAAACAGGGTCATTTCAAACTGGACCCCATTCACAACGGTAATGAGCAGATGATCCTACTACAGCACACACCATTATTATCGTCAAAGAACGTCACCATCAACCGTATAAGGTAGTGGTCAGGGTATGGACGCGCGTATTCTGCGCTCAGCGTCAGTCCATTCCAGGAGTGGACTTCGGTGGTTAGCAGCGTCTTTGTCTGTGCGCTTCTGTTGACGATCAGAGGGTTGAGATTGACAAGAAATGACTCACAGAAGTCTGTATTTCAATGAAAGTGATTCAACAAAACGTTGTTCTACCGAAGGAGATTCTGACAGAAATCATCCACTGTTGAAGACAGTCTCATGTGCTAACAGTAGCGCGAACAGCCACGGACACTACAAGAGGTGAGTGTCATATTTTCAGAGTTGTACCAATGATAGCCTTATTATAAAGACAAAACAACATCGTATTCTGACCGTTACGCGTAGTTGTATGAAGGCTATATCGATGGTTAGACTATGAAAAAGGAAAATACATTCATAATATCGCTATTAAAAAATGTTTAGTCTACAGTCCCCAATCGTATTTTTAGTCGATGTTTGGACAGTATCTGTGACCTCGTGGATTAAGAAAACCAGCGGATGTTCAGTAGATTTTCTCCGTGTCCAAAGGGACCCAATGGAAAATGAAATACATTGGACTCTATAGCCCAAGATGGACTGTTTAGGAGTGTTTAACATTTACAGTCCATGAAATTGACTAATTGGACACTAGCTCTTGCTATTCATTTTATGTTATGTCAAGAGGACACTGTCCCCTTGATTTTGTGAAGGAAGCCTTAAAGAAAGTATAGCCTGCTTATCCAATGTATAGCCTACTTTTCTATACTGAAAATAAAAATATAAATGCAATAATTTCAACAATTTTACAGATTTACAGTTCATATAATGAAATCAATCAATTGAAATGAATTAATTAGTTCCTAATCTATGGATGTCACATGACTGGCCAGGGGGACTTTGAAGACAGGCCCACCCACTGGGGAGCCAGGCCCAGCCAATGAGTTTTTCCCCACAAAAGGGCTTTATTACAGACAGAAATACTCCTCAGTTTCAGCAGCTGTCCGAGTGGCTGGTCTGATGAAGCCGGATGTGGAGGTCCTGGCCTCGTGTGGTTACATGTGGTCTGCGATTGTGAGGCCAGTTGGACGTACTGCCAAATTCTCTAAAACAACGTTGGAGGTGGCTTATGGTAGAAAAATGAACGTACAATTATCTGGCAACAAATCTGGTGGACATTCCTGCAGTCAGCATGCCAATTGCACGCACCTTCAAAACTTTAGACATCTATGGCATTGTGTTGTGTGACAAAACTGCACATTTTAGAGTGGCCATTTATTGTCCCCAGCACAAGGTGCACCTCTATAAGGATCATGCAGTTTAATCAGCTTCTTGATATGCCACACCTGTCAGGTGGATGGTTCATCTTGACAAAGGAGAAATGCTCACTAACAGGAATGTAAACACATGCGTGAGAAATAAGCTTTTTGTGCTTATGGAAAATGTATAGGGTATTTTATTTCAATTCATAAAACAAAGGAAACCAACACTTTACATGTTGCGTTTTATATTTTTGTTCAGTGTGATCCATTGTAATGGAACAGGCAGGGAGCACGGTTTGAACCCTCAACCTTCTGGCCCGAAGCCCAGTGCGCCATCGACTGCACCACAAACATATGCCCAAGAGACAGAGTCTTTATGTACGTTTATAAACCAGGGTCAATACAGCACCTTCAGAAACTATTCACACCCCTTGGACTTTTCCACATTTTTGTTATGTTACACGTTTTCAGCGCACGGGGAACAGTGTGTTAACTGCCTTGCTCAGGGCCCGGGGAACAGTGGGTTAACTGCCTTGCTCAGGGCCCGGGGAACAGTGGGTTAACTGCCTTGCTCAGGGCCCGGGGAACAGTGGGTTAACTGCCTTGCTCAGGGCCCGGGGAACAGTGGGTTAACTGCCTTGCTCAGGGCCCGGGGAACAGTGGGTTAACTGCCTTGCTCAGGGCCCAGGGAACAGTGGGTTAACTGCCTTGCTCAGGGCCCGGGGAACAGTGGGTTAACTGCCTTGCTCAGCGCCCGGGGAACAGTGGGTTAAATGCCTTGCTCAGGGCCCGGGGAACAGTGGGTTAACTGCCTTGCTCAGGGCCCGGGGAACAGTGGGTTAACTGCCTTGCTCAGGGCCCGGGGAACAGTGGGTTAACTGCCTTGCTCAGGGCCAGAATGACAGATTGTTTTCCTTGTTTAGGGGGTCAGATATTTGTTCCTGTAGCAGGTGATAGATTCTCAGAGCCACTCCCTTGTGTGTTAATGGCTTGGTTAGTAATTCTTCAATCGGGCTGGCTATGGGACAGGCTGGCTATGGGACAGGCTAGCTATGGGACAGGCTGGCTATGGGACAGGCTAGCTATGGGACAGGCTGGCTATGGGACAGGCTAGCTATGGGACGGGCTGGCTATGGGACAGGCTGGCTATGGGACAGGCTAGCTATGGGACAGGCTGGCTATGGGACAGGCTGGCTATGGGACAGGCTAGCTATGGGACGGGTTGGCTATGGGACGGGTTGGCTATGAGACAGGCCGGCTATGGGACAGGCCGGCTATGGGACAGGCCGGCTATGGGACAGGTTGGCTATGGGACAGGTTGGCTATGGGACAGGTTGGCTATGGGACAGGTTGGCTATGGGACAGGCTAGCTATGGGACAGGTTGGCTATGGGACAGGTTGGCTATGGGACAGGTTGGCTATGGGACGGGCTGGCTATGGGACGGGTTGGCTATGGGACGGGCTGGCTATGGGACGGGCTGGCTATGGGACAGGTTGGCTATGGGACAGGTTGGCTATGGGACGGGCTGGCTATGGGACGGGCTAGCTATGGGACGGGCTGGCTATGGGACGGGCTGGCTATGGGACGGGCTGGCTATGGGACAGGCTGGCTATGGGACAGGCTGGCTATGGGACAGGCTGGCTATGGGACAGGTAAAGGAGCTGCCAAGCCATTTTGACAAAAGAACTTTGCAATTGGAGATGCCTCCAATATTGATCCTGTGGCAGATTATACTTATTAGAAATCTGGGACAAGTTTAAGAACAGTTTAGTACGGTTAAATAGAGTCAACGGACAAGTAATCCCTAGATATTACCACTGTTCACAAAGGATGGTTCATAAAGCCTGGTTTAGCCCCTCCCTTCCGCCTGATACCAGCCTGGTTTAGCCCCTCCCTTCCATCTGGTACCAGCCTGGTTTAGCCCCTCCCATCCATCTGGTACCAGCCTGGTTTAGCCCCTCCCTTCCATCTGATACCAGCCTGGTTTAGCCCCTCCCTTCCATCTGGTACCAGCCTGGTTTAGTCCCTCCCTTCCTTTAGCCCCTCCCTTCCATCTGGTACCAGCCTGGTTTAACCCCTCCCTTCCATCTGGTACCAGCCTGGTTGAGCCCCTCCCTTCCATCTGGTACCAGCCTGGTTTAGCCCCTCCCTTCCATCTGGTACCAGCCTGGTTTAGCCCCTCCCTTCCATCTGGTACCAGCCTGGTTTAGCCCCTCCCTTCCATCTGGTACCAGCCTGGTTTAGCCCCTCCCTTCCATCTGGTACCAGCCTGGTTTAGCCCCTCCCTTCCATCTGGTACCAGCCTGGTTTAGCCCCTCCCTTCCATCTGGTACCAGCCTGGTTTAGCCCCTCCCTTCCATCTGGTACCAGCCTGGTTTAGCCCCTCCCTTCCATCTGGTACCAGCCTGGTTTAGCCCCTCCCTTCCATCTGGTACCAGCCTGGTTTAGCCCCTCCCTTCCATCTGGTACCAGCCTGGTTTAGCCCCTCCCTTCCATCTTGTACCAGCCTGGTTGAGCCCCTCCCTTCCATCTGGTACCAGCCTGGTTGAGCCCCTCCCTTCCATCTGGTACCAGCCTGGTTTAGCCCCTCCCTTCCATCTGGTACCAGCCTGGTTTAGCCCCTCCCTTCCATCTGGTACCAGCCTGGTTTAGCCCCTCCCTTCCATCTGGTACCAGCCTGGTTTAGCCCCTCCCTTCCATCTGGTACCAGCCTGGTTTAGCCCCTCCCTTCCATCTGGTACCAGCCTGGTTTAGCCCCTCTTGTTTCTGGACAGAAAGCCCTATAGCAGGAAAACGCAGAATTTAGTGGATTTCAGATCAGTTCTGACCAGTTTGAATGTATCCTTTGTTCTTTACCTCCTTTAGAATAGAATTAGATTAGATTAGATTAGAATAGAATTAGATTAGATTAGAATAGAATAGAATAGAATAGAATTAGATTAGATTAGATTAGATTAGATTAGATTAGATTAGAATAGAATAGAATAGAATAGAATAGAATAGAATAGAATAGAATAGAATTAGATTAGATTAAATTAGAATAGTCTGAGGGAGAGCGTCCCAGCCATGTCAACGTTCTTCTCTTTCGCTGCTCTGAGAGTTTCCTCCTTCACCTGATACCGAAGCATGTTGACCATGATGGGCTGTGGCCTCGCTCTGTCTGCTGTCTCCTGGGCGGGCCTGTGGGGACTCTGTGTGCCCTCTGGTATCTTACGTGGCATTCCAGCATATTCAGGATTTCTCTCTGTAGAAACTGTATCATGTCTTTCTCTTCTGCCATCTTAGGAACCCCTAAGGTTTTAATACTACAGCGACACCCCCTGTTATCAAAATTATCAACATGGTCCTGAAATTTTTGCAATTCTTTCTGGATTTCGTCTACCTGACCTTTTGTTGTGAAGGCGCCATTCTTCAATGTTGCAACACGGTCCTCTGCTTCACTATAGCGGGTGGCCAGCGTATCAATTTCCCCTTCCATTTCCTCCATCGCGGTCTTTGTTTCTGACATGTCTTGTTCAATATTTTGGGTGGACAAACTAATTTCTCAGATTTTGGAGGCAAGAAAGGTCAGAGTGCGCTTGCAAGTTGCAGTGTCTGGCTTTGCTGGCCCGTAGGCAGTCTCCATTTTCTTGCTAAGCTTGGACAGTTGTGTCTGCAGTGAATCCTTTGTGCGCTGTGGTTTGCGGCTATCCCGGTTAGACGTGTAATTTTTGGTTGTAACAAAAATCTGCCTTTCACTTGTATGAGTATCACTATGCCCCAAAATGGGTAAATACTGTTGCCAAAATCAATTTTAGTGTTGAGTTCGATGAAGCTCCTCATCTACACAGCCGTCCTCGTCGAGAGCACACTTGGTCACCCTAGTAACAGTTTTGTCTTAAATCAGCTTGAAAATCTATGGCAAGAATTGAAAATGTTTAGCAATGATCAACAACCAACTTAAAACAGAGTTTTTAAATACTTTTTTAAAGAATAATGTGAAAATATTGTACATTCCAAGTGTGCAAATCTTTTAGAGACCTACCCAAAAAGACTCACAGATGTAATCGTTGACAAAGGTGATTCTAACCTGTATTGACCCAGGGGTGTGAATATTAATGTAAATTAGATATTTATGTGTTTAATTCTCAATACATTTGCAAACATTTCTAAAAACATGTTTTTACTTTGTCATTACGGGGTGTAGTGTGGAAATGGGTGAGAGAAAAAAGCAACAATTGAATCCATGTTGAATTCAGGCTGTAACACAATAACATGTGGAATAAATCAAGGGGTGTGAATACTTTCTGAAGGACCTGAACTTCCAAATGCATTCTTCCATTACACATTAGACAGGCCGGGTGTGCATATGACCAAATATAGTTGGTCTACACTAGGTTTCTTATAGCCGGAGTGCTTGTATTATCAGGCCAAATCCTTGGCTTATATTAATGATGGAAAACATGTTGGCTTGACAAGGATCAATGGAGTTAGCAAGAGCACAAACAGATCCGGGAGCAGGCTAGGGTCTGGTAGCAGGTACAGATCAGGGAGCAGGCTAGGGTCTGGTAGCAGGTACAGATCAGGGAGCAGGCTAGGGTCTGGTAGCAGGTACAGATCAGGGAGCAGGCTAGGGTCTGGGAGCAGGCTCAGATCAGGGAGCAGGCTAGGGTCTGGTAGCAGGTACAGATCAGGGAGCAGGCTAGGGTCTGGGAGCAGGCTCAGATCAGGGAGCAGGCTAGGGTCTGGTAGCAGGTACAGATCAGGGAGCAGGCTAGGGTCTGGGAGCAGACTAGGGTCTGGTAGCAGGTACAGATCAGGGAGCAGGCTAGGGTCTGGGAGCAGGCTAGGGTCTGGGACCAGGCTCAGATCAGGGAGCAGGCTAGGGTCTGGGACCAGGCTCAGATCAGGGAGCAGGCTAGGGTCTGGTAGCAGGTACAGATCAGGGAGCAGGCTAGGGTCTGGTAGCAGGTACAGATCAGGGAGCAGGCTAGGGTCTGGGAGCAGACTAGGGTCTGGTAGCAGGTACAGATCATGGAGCAGGCTAGGGTCTGGGAGCAGGCTAGGGTCTGGGACCAGGCTTTAGATCAGGGAGCAGGCTAGGGTCTGGTAGCAGGTACAGATCAGGGAGCAGGCTAGGGTCTGGTAGCAGGTACAGATCAGGGAGCAGGCTAGGGTCTGGGAGCAGGTACAGATCAGGGAGCAGGCTAGGGTCTGGGAGCAGGTACAGATCAGGGAGCAGGCTAGGGTCTGGGAGCAGGTACAGATCAGGGAGCAGGCTAGGGTCTGGGAGCAGGTACAGATCAGGGAGCAGGCTAGGGTCTGGGAGCAGGCTCAGATCAGAGAGCAGGCTAGGGTCTGGGAGCAGGTACAGATCAGGGAGCAGGGTAGGGTCTGGGAGCAGGCTAGGGTCTGGGAGCAGGTACAGATCAGGGAGCAGGTACAGATCAGGGAGCAGGCTAGGGTCTGGGAGCAGGTACAGATCAGGGAGCAGGCTAGGTTCTGGGAGCAGGTACAGATCAGGGAGCAGGATAGGGTCTGGGAGCAGGTACAGATCAGGGAGCAGGCTAGGGTCTGGGAGCAGCTCAGATCAGAGAGCAGGCTAGGGTCTGGGAGCAGGTACAGATCAGGGAGCAGGCTAGGGTCTGGGAGCAGGTACAGATCAGGGAGCAGGCTAGGGTCTAGTAGCAGGTACAGATCAGGGAGCAGGCTAGGGTCTGGGAGCAGGCTCAGATCAGAGAGCAGGCTAGGGTCTGGGAGCAGGTACAGATCAGGGAGCAGGGTAGGGTCTGGGAGCAGGCTAGGGTCTGGGAGCAGGTACAGATCAGGGAGCAGGTACAGATCAGGGAGCAGGCTAGGGTCTGGGAGCAGGTACAGATCAGGGAGCAGGCTAGGTTCTGGGAGCAGGTACAGATCAGGGAGCAGGATAGGGTCAGGGAGCAGGTACAGATCAGGGAGCAGGCTAGGGTCTGGGAGCAGCTCAGATCAGAGAGCAGGCTAGGGTCTGGGAGCAGGTACAGATCAGGGAGCAGGCTAGGGTCTGGGAGCAGGTACAGATCAGGGAGCAGGTACAGATCAGGAAGCAGGCTAGGGTCTGGGAGCAGGTACAGATCAGGGAGCAGGATAGGGTCTGGGAGCAGGTACAGATCAGGGAGCAGGCTAGGGTCTGGGAGCAGGCTAGGGTCTGGGAGCAGGTACAGATCAGGGAGCAGGTACAGATCAGGGAGCAGGCTAGGGTCTTGGAGCAGGTACAGATCAGGGAGCAGGCTAGGGTCTGGGAGCAGGCTAGGGTTTGGGAGCAGGCTAGGGTCTGGGAGCAGGTACAGATCAGGGAGCAGGTACAGATCAGGGAGCAGGCTAGGGTCTGGGAGCAGGTACAGATCAGGGAGCAGGCTAGGGTCTGGGAGCAGGCTAGGGTCTGGGGGCAGGCTAGGGTCTGGGAGCAGGCTAGGGTCTGGGAGCAGGTACAGATCAGGGAGCAGGCTACGGTCTGGGAGCAGGCTAGGGTCTGGGAGCAGGCTCAGATCAGGGAGCAGGCTAGGGTCTGGAAGCAGGCTCAGATCAGGGAGCAGGCTAGGGTCTGGGAGCAGGTACAGATCAGGGAGCAGGCTAGGATCTCGGAGCAGGCTAGGGTCTGGGAGCAGGTACAGATCAGGGAGCAGGCTAGGGTCTGGGAGCAGGCTAGGGTCTGGGAGCAGGCTCAGATCAGGGAGCAGGCTAGGGTCTGGGAGCAGGCTCATATCAGGGAGCAGGCTAGGGTCTGGGAGCAGGCTCATATCAGGGAGCAGGCTAGGGTCTGGGACCAGGTACAGATCAGAGAGCAGGCTAGGATCAGGGAGCAGGCTAGGGTCTGGGACCAGGTACAGATCAGGGAGCAGGCTAGGGTTTGATACCAGGTACAGGTCAGGGAGCAGGCTAGGGTCTGGGAGCAGGTATAGATCAGGGAGCAGGCTAGGGTCTGGGAGCAGGCTAGGGTCTGGAAGCAGGCTAGGGTCTGGGAGCAGACACAGATCAGGGAGCAGTCAGACTTGACCAATCCCCTATTAGAGTCCTGAGTTAATCCTGGTCAGGTCTAATGGACTGGGCTTCTGATTTGAGTCCTAAACTAATTCCTGGCCAGGTCACTTGATCAGGAAAAACTTAAATCCATAATTATGACACATGATGAACAAATGGTGTGTGACCGGCTGCTCATAAGGAGAAATCAGCCCAAAATTCCAATAAAAGAAAAGATAAGAATTAAGTGATACAGGGACTAGACAGTACAGGGCCAGGCTATATCAGTGATATAGGGACTAGACAGTACAGGGCCAGGCTATATCAGTGATATAGGGACTAGACAGTACAGGGCCAGGCTATATCAGTGATACAGGGACTAGACAGTACAGGGCCAGGCTATATCAGTAATACAGGGACTAGACAGTACAGGGCCAGGCTATATCAGTGATATAGGGACTAGACAGTACAGGGCCAGGCTATATCAGTGATATAGGGACTAGACAGTACAGGGCCAGGCTATATCAGTGATACAGGGACTAGACAGTACAGGGCTTAGGCTTTACCAGTGATACAGGGACTAGACAGTACAGGGCCAGGCTATATCAGTGATACAGGGACTAGACAGTACAGGGCCAGGCTATATCAGTGATACAGGGACTAGACAGTACAGGGCTTAGGCTTTACCAGTGATACAGGGACTAGACAGTACAGGGCCAGGTTATATCAGTGATACAGGGACTAGACAGTACAGGGCCATGCTATATCAGTGATACAGGGACTAGACAGTACAGGGCCAGGCTATATCAGTGATACAGGGACTAGACAGTACAGGGCCAGGCTATATCAGTGATACAGGGACTAGACAGTACAGGGCCAGGCTATATCAGTGATACAGGGACTAGACAGTACAGGGCCAGGCTATATCAGTGATACAGGGACTAGACAGTACAGGGCCAGGCTATATCAGTGATATAGGGACTAGACAGTACAGGGCCAGGCTATATCAGTGATACAGGGACTAGACAGTACAGGGCCAGGCTATATCAGTGATACAGGGACTAGACAGTACAGGGCCAGGCTATATCAGTGATACAGGGACTAGACAGTACAGGGCCAGGCTATATCAGTGATATAGGGACTAGACAGTACAGGGCCAGGCTATATCAGTGATACAGGGACTAGACAGTACAGGGCCAGGCTATATCAGTGATACAGGGACTAGACACTACAGGGCCAGGCTATATCAGTGATACAGGGACTAGACACTACAGGGCCAGGCTATATCAGTGATACAGGGACTAGACACTACAGGGCCAGGCTATATCAGTGATACAGGGACTAGACAGTACAGGGCCAGGCTATATCAGTGATACAGGGACTAGACAGTACAGGGCCAGGCTATATCAGTGATACAGGGACTAGACAGTACAGGGCCAGGCTATATAAGTGATACAGGGACTATACAGTACATGGCCAGGCTATATCAGTAATACAGGGACTAGACAGTACAGGGCCAGGCTATATCAGTGATACAGGGACTAGACAGTACAGGGCCAGGCTATATCAGTGATACAGGGACTAGACAGTACAGGGCCAGGCTATATCAGTGATACAGGGACTAGACAGTACAGGGCCAGGCTATATCAGTGATACAGGGACTAGACAGTACAGGGCCAGGCTATATCAGTGATATAGGGACTAGATAGTACAGGGCCAGGCTATATCAGTGATATAGGGACTAGACAGTACAGGGCCAGGCTATATCAGTGATACAGGGACTAGACAGTACAGGGCCAGGCTATATCAGTGATACAGGGACTAGACAGTACAGGGCCAGGCTATATAAGTGATACAGGGACTAGACAGTACAGGGACAGGCTATATCAGTGACACAGGGAATAGACAGTACAGGGCCAGGCTATATCAGTGATATAGGGACTAGACAGTACAGGGCCAGGCTATATCAGTGATACAGGGACTAGACAATACAGGGCCAGGCTATATCAGTGATACAGGGACTAGACAGTACAGGGCCAGGCTATATCAGTGATACAGGGACTAGACATTACAGGGCCAGGCTATATCAGTGATACAGGGACTAGACAGTACAGGGCCAGGCTATATCAGTGATACAGGGACTAGACAGTACAGGGCCAGAATATATATCAGTGATACAGGGACTAGACAGTACAGGGCCAGGCTATATCAGTGATATAGGGACTAGACAGTACAGGGCCAGGCTATATCAGTGATATAGGGACTAGACAGTACAGGGCCAGGCTATATCAGTGATATAGGGACTAGAGAGTACAGGGCCAGGCTATATCAGTGATACAGGGACTAGACAGTACAGGGCTTAGGCTTTACCAGTGATACAGGGACTAGACAGTACAGGGCCAGGCTATATCAGTGATACAGGGACTAGACAGTACAGGGCCAGGCTATATCAGTGATATAGGGACTAGACAGTACAGGGCCAGGCTATATCAGTAATACAGGGACTAGACAGTACAGGGCCAGGCTATATCAGTGATATAAGGACTAGACAGTACAGGGCCAGGCTATATCAGTGATACAGGGACTAGACAGTACAGGGCTTAGGCTTTACCAGTGATACAGGGACTAGACAGTACAGGGCCAGGCTATATCAGTGATACAGGGACTAGACAGTACAGGGCCAGGCTATATCAGTGATACAGGGACTAGACAGTACAGGGCTTAGGCTTTACCAGTGATACAGGGACTAGACAGTACAGGGCCAGGTTATATCAGTGATACAGGGACTAGACAGTACAGGGCCAGGCTATATCAGTGATACAGGGACTAGACAGTACAGGGCCAGGCTATATCAGTGATACAGGGACTAGACAGTACAGGGCCAGGCTATATCAGTGATACAGGGACTAGACAGTACAGGGCCAGGCTATATCAGTGATATAGGGACTAGACAGTACAGGGCCAGGCTATATCAGTGATACAGGGACTAGACAGTACAGGGCCAGGCTATATCAGTGATACAGGGACTAGACAGTACAGGGCCAGGCTATATCAGTGATACAGGGACTAGACAGTACAGGGCCAGGCTATATCAGTGATATAGGGACTAGACAGTACAGGGCCAGGCTATATCAGTGATACAGGGACTAGACAATACAGGGCCAGGCTATATCAGTGATATAGGGACTAGACAGTACAGGGCCAGGCTATATCAGTGATACAGGGACTAGACACTACAGGGCCAGGCTATATCAGTGATACAGGGACTAGACACTACAGGGCCAGGCTATATCAGTGATACAGGGACTAGACAGTACAGGGCCAGGCTATATCAGTGATACAGGGACTAGACAGTACAGGGCCAGGCTATATCAGTGATACAGGGACTAGACAGTACAGGGCCAGGCTATATCAGTGATACAGGGACTATATCAGTGATACAGGGACTAGACAGTACAGGGCCAGGCTATAAGTACAGGGACTATACAGTACATGGCAAGGCTATATCAGTAATACAGGGACTAGACAGTACAGGGCCAGGCTATATCAGTGATACAGGGACTAGACAGTACAGGGCCAGGCTATATCAGTGATACAGGGACTAGACAGTACAGGGCCAGGCTATATCAGTGATACAGGGACTAGACAGTATAGGGCCAGGCTATATCAGTGATATAGGGACTAGACAGTACAGGGCCAGGCTATATCAGTGATATAGGGACTAGACAGTACAGGGCCAGGCTATATCAGTGATACAGGGACTAGACAGTAAGGGGCCAGGCTATATCAGTGATACAGGGACTAGACAGTACAGGGCCAGGCTATATAAGTGATACAGGGACTAGACAGTACAGGGACAGGCTATATCAGTGACACAGGGACTAGACAGTACAGGGACAGGCTATATCAGTGACACAGGGACTAGACAGTACAGGGCCAGGCTATATCAGTGATATAGGGACTAGACAGTACAGGGCCAGGCTATATCAGTGATACAGGGACTAGGCAGTACAGGGCCAGGCTATATCAGTGATACAGGGACTAGACAGTACAGGGCCAGGCTATATCAGTGATACAGGGACTAGACAGTACAGGGCCAGAATATATATCAGTGATACAGGGACTAGACAGTACAGGGCCAGAATATATATCAGTGATACAGGGACTAGACAGTACAGGGCCAGGCTATATCAGTGATACAGGGACTAGACAGTACAGGGCCAGGCTATATAAGTGATACAGGGACTAGACAGTACAGGGACAGGCTATATCAGTGACACAGGGACTAGACAGTACAGGGACAGGCTATATCAGTGACACAGGGACTAGACAGTACAGGGCCAGGCTATATCAGTGATATAGGGACTAGACAGTACAGGGCCAGGCTATATCAGTGATACAGGGACTAGGCAGTACAGGGCCAGGCTATATCAGTGATACAGGGACTAGACAGTACAGGGCCAGGCTATATCAGTGATACAGGGACTAGACAGTACAGGGCCAGAATATATATCAGTGATACAGGGACTAGACAGTACAGGGCCAGAATATATATCAGTGATACAGGGACTAGACAGTACAGGGCCAGGCTATATCAGTGATACAGGGACTAGACAGTACAGGGCCAGGCTATATCAGTGACACAGGGACTCGACAGTACAGGGCCAGGCTATATCAGTGATACAGGGACTAGACAGTACAGGGCCAGGCTATATCAGTGATATAGGGACTAGACAGTACAGGGCCAGGCTATATCAGTGATACAGGGACTAGACAGTACAGGGCCAGGCTATATCAGTGATACAGGGACTAGACAGTACAGGGCCAGGCTATATCAGTGACACAGGGACTAGACAGTACAGGGCCAGGCTATATCAGTGATACTTGGACTAGACAGTACAGGGCCAGGCTATATCAGTGATACAGGGACTAGAAGGTACAGGGCCAGGCTATATCAGTGATACAGGGACTAGACAGTACAGGGCCAGGCTATATCAGTGATACAGGGACTAGACAGTACAGGGCCAGGCTATATCAGTGATACATGGACTAGACAGTACAGGGCAAGGCTATATCAGTGATACAGGGACTAGACAGTACAGGGCCAGGCTATATCAGTGATACAGGGACTAGACAGTACAGGGCCAGGCTATATCAGTGACACAGGGACTAGACAGTACAGGGCCAGGCTATATCAGTGATATAGGGACTAGACAGTACGGGGCCAGGCTATATCAGTGATACAGGGAATAGACAGTAAGGGGCCAGGCTATATCAGTGATACAGGGACTAGACAGTACGGGGCCAGGCTATATCAGTAACACAGGGACTAGACAGTACAGGGCCAGGCTATATCAGTGATAAAGGGACTAGACAGTACAGGGCCAGGCTATATCAGTGATACAGGGACTAGACAGTACAGGGCCAGGCTATATCAGTGATACAGGGACTAGACAGTACAGGGCCAGGCTATATCAGTGATACAGGGACTAGACAGTACAGGGCCAGGCTATATCAGTGATACAGGGACTAGACAGTACAGGACCAGGCTATATCAGTGATACAGGGACTAGACAGTACAGGGCCAGGCTATATCAGTGATACAGGGGCTAGACAGTACAGGGCCAGGCTATATCAGTGATATAGGGACTAGGCAGTATAGGGCCAGGCTATATCAGTGATACAGGGACTAGACAGTACAGGGCCAGGCTATATCAGTGATACAGGGACTAGACAGTACAGGGCCAGGCTATATCAGTGATACAGGGACTAGACAGTACAGGGCCAGGCTATATCAGTGATACAGGGACTAGACAGTACAGGGCCAGGCTATATCAGTGATACAGGGACTAGACAGTACAGGGCCAGGCTATTTCAGTGATACAGGGACTAGACAGTACAGGGCCAGGCTATATCAGTGATACAGGGACTAGACAGTACAGGGCCAGGCTATATCAGTGATACAGGGACTAGACAGTACAGGGCCAGGCTATATCAGTGATACAGGGACTATACAGTACATGGCCAGGCTATATCAGTAATACAGGGACTAGACAGTACAGGGCCAGGCTATATCAGTGACACAGGGACTAGACAGTACAGGGCCAGGCTATATCAGTGACATAGGGACTAGACAGTACAGGGCCAGGCTATATCAGTGATACAGGGACTAGACAGTACAGGGCCAGGCTATATCAGTGATACAGGGACTAGACAGTACAGGGCCAGGCTATATCAGTAATACAGGGACTAGACAGTACAGGGCCAGGCTATATCAGTAATACAGGGACTAGACAGTACAGGGCCAGGCTATATCAGTGATACAGGGACTAGACAGTACAGGGCCAGGCTATATCAGTGATATAGGGACTAGACAGTACAGGGCCAGGCTATATCAGTGATACAGGGACTAGACAGTACAGGGCTTAGGCTTTACCAGTGATACAGGGACTAGACAGTACAGGGCCAGGCTATATCAGTGATACAGGGACTAGACAGTACAGGGCCAGGCTATATCAGTGATACAGGGACTAGACAGTACAGGGCCAGGCTATATCAGTGATACAGGAACTAGACAGTACAGGGCCAGGCTATATCAGTGATACAGGGACTAGACAGTACAGGGCCAGGCTATATCAGTGATACAGGGACTAGACAGTACAGGGCCAGGCTATATCAGTGATACAGGGACTAGATAGTACAGGGCCAGGCTATATCAGTAATACAGGGACTAGACAGTACAGGGCCAGGCTATATCAGTGATACAGGGACTAGACAGTACAGGGCCAGGCTATATCAGTGATACAGGGACTAGACAGTACAGGGCCATGCTATATCAGTGATACAGGGACTAGACAGTACAGGGCCAGGCTATATCAGTGATACAGGGACTAGACAGTACAAGGCCAGGCTATATCAGTGATACAGGGACTAGACAGTACAGGGCCAGGCTATATCAGTGATACAGGGACTAGACAGTACAGGGCCAGGCTATATCAGTAATACAGGGATTAGACAGTACAGGACCAGGCTATATCAGTGAGCAGCTTTAAATTGAGATGGGTTCTTCCACCATCCGCTGCACTTTGATCATTCTTATATAGGTAGTGTCTCTCTTCTCTCTGGCTTTTTAAAATCATGTCTGGTCTGGTATCTGACCTGCCCAATTAGGGCCCTCTCTCTGCTCCACCCCCAGACTCTGGGTACGTCCCAAATGACAGCCTCTTTTCTATATAGTGCACTTCGTTTGAATAGGTTCCATAGGGCTCTGGTCAAACTTAGTGCGCAATGTAGGCAATAGGGTCCCCTCTCTCAACCACCAGACTGTGTCTGTCATTATGAAATCACTGACTGCCCACACCTGTCTCTCTCTGTCTCTCTGTGTGTGTGTGTGTGTGTGTGTGCGTGTGTGAGATATATATACTCAGTTACAATATCAGATATCAACCTTGTATTTTAGCCTGGTCCTATACAATGTTAGCGGTGTGATATTGTTGTTGCCTACACATTTCAAGTCCTATCCCGTCCCCAACCCACTGAATAGCCAACTTTTCTTTATCATTGACAAGTTGTATTTGTCGAATGCTTCGTAAACAGCAGGTGTCGACTAACAGTGAAATGCTTATTTGTTGGGCTCTTCCCAACAATGCAGAGAGAAAAATATAGAAATAACCACTATAATAACATAAGGAATACATTCCCAATGCTATATACACAGGATACCCGTCCCGAGTCGATGTGCATGGCTACGAGGTAGTTGAGGTAGATATATACATATAGGGAGGGATAAAGTGACTATGCAACAAGGGGTACCAGTACCGAGTCGATGGGTACGAGGTAGATATATACAGTACATATAGGGAGGGATAAAGTGACTATGCAACAGGGGGTACCAGTACCGAGTCGATGGGTACGAGGTAATTGATTTAGATATGTACATATAGGTAGGGATGAAGTGACTATGCAACAAGGGGTACCAGTACCGAGTCGATGGGTACGAGGTAGATATATACAGTACATATAGGTAGGGATAAAGTGACTATGCAACAAGGGGTACCAGTACCGAGTCGATGGGTACGAGGTAGATATATACAGTACATATAGGGAGGGATAAAGTGACTATGCAACAAGGGGTACCAGTACCGAGTCGATGGGTACGAGGTAGATATATACAGTACATATAGGGAGGGATAAAGTGACTATGCAACAGGGGGTACCAGTACCGAGTCGATGGGTACGAGGTAATTGATTTAGATATGTACATATAGGTAGGGATGAAGTGACTATGCAACAAGGGGTACCAGTAACGAGTCGATGGGGACGAGGTAATTGATTTAGATATGTACATATAGGTAGGGATGAAGTGACTATGCAACAGGGGGTACCAGTACCGAGTCGATGGGTACGAGGTAATTGATTTAGATATGTACATATAGGTAGGGATGAAGTGACTATGCAACAGGGGGTACCAGTACCGAGTCGATGGGTACGAGGTAATTGATTTAGATATGTACATATAGGTAGGGATGAAGTGACTATGCAACAGGGGGTACCAGTACCGAGTCGATGGGTACGAGGTAGATATATACAGTACATATAGGTAGGGATGAAGTGACTATGCAACAGGGGGTACCAGTACCGAGTCGATGGGTACGAGGTAATTGATTTAGATATGTACATATAGGTAGGGATGAAGTGACTATGCAACAGGGGGTACCAGTACCGAGTCGATGGGTACGAGGTAATTGATTTAGATATGTACATATAGGGAGGGATAAAGTGACTATGCAACAGGGGGTACCAGTACCGAGTCGATGGGTACGAGGTAATTGATTTAGATATGTACATATAGGTAGGGATGAAGTGACTATGCAACAGGGGGTACCAGTACCGAGTCGATGGGTACGAGGTAGATATATACAGTACATATAGGTAGGGATGAAGTGACTATGCAACAGGGGGTACCAGTACCGAGTCGATGGGTACGAGGTAATTGATTTAGATATGTACATATAGGTAGGGATGAAGTGACTATGCAACAGGGGGTACCAGTACCGAGTCGATGGGTACGAGGTAATTGATTTAGATATGTACATATAGGGAGGGATAAAGTGACTATGCAACAAGGGGTACCAGTACCGAGTCGATGGGTACGAGGTAATTGATTTAGATATGTACATATAGGTAGGGATGAAGTGACTATGCAACAGGGGGTACCAGTACCGAGTCGATGGGTACGAGGTAGATATATACAGTACATATAGGGAGGGATAAAGTGACTATGCAACAAGGGGTACCAGTACCGAGTCGATGGGTACGAGGTAGATATATACAGTACATATAGGTAGGGATAAAGTGACTATGCAACAAGGGGTACCAGTACCGAGTCGATGGGTACGAGGTAGATATATACAGTACATATAGGTAGGGATAAAGTGACTATGCAACAAGGGGTACCAGTACCGAGTCGATGGGTACGAGGTAGATATATACAGTACATATAGGGAGGGATAAAGTGACTATGCAACAAGGGGTACCAGTACCGAGTCGATGGGTACGAGGTAATTGATTTAGATATGTACCTATAGGTAGGGATGAAGTGACTATGCAACAGGGGGTACCAGTACCGAGTCGATGGGTACGAGGTAATTGATTTAGATATGTACATATAGGTAGGGATGAAGTGACTATGCAACAGGGGGTACCAGTACCGAGTCGATGGGTACGAGGTAGATATATACAGTACATATAGGGAGGGATAAAGTGACTATGCAACAAGGGGTACCAGTACCGAGTCGATGGGTACGAGGTAGATATATACAGTACATATAGGGAGGGATAAAGTGACTATGCAACAAGGGGTACCAGTACCGAGTCGATGGGTACGAGGTAGATATATACAGTACATATAGGGAGGGATAAAGTGACTATGCAACAGGGGGTACCAGTACCGAGTCGATGGGTACGAGGTAGATATATACAGTACATATAGGGAGGGATAAAGTGACTATGCAACAGGATAGATAATAACAACTTCAGCAGCAACGTATCTGATGAGTCACAAGAGTTAGTACATAAAGGGTTAATGCTGGTAGTTAAATAGTTAACCAATAGCTACCTGGACTAACTATGTATCAGTCTTATGGCTTGGGGGTAGAAGCTGTTCAGGGTCCTGTGGGTTCCAGACTTGATGTATCGGTACCGCTTTCTGTGTGGTAGCAGAGAGAACAGTCTATGACTTGGGTGGCTGGAATCTTTGAAAATGTTTAGGGCCTTCCTCTGACACCGCCTGGTATAGAGGTCCTGGATGGCAGGAAGCTCGGCCCCAGTGATGTACTGTGTTGTTCGCACTACCCTCTGTAGCCTCTTGCGGTCGGATGCCAAGCAGTGGCCGTACCAGGCGGTGATGCAGCCAGTCAAGATGCTTTGAATGGTGCAGCTTTAGAACGTTTTATGGGTCTGAGGACCCATGCCAAATCTTTCCAGCCTCCTGAGGCGGAAGAGGTATTTGTCATGCCTTCTTCATGACTGTGTTGGTGTGTCGGGAACATGATAATTCCTTAGTGATGTGGAGGAACTTGGAGCTCAAGACCCACTCTGCTACAGCCCTGTCGGTGTGGATGAGGGCGTATTCGGCCAGGCTAACCACTGTTGTGTCGTCAGCAAACTTAATAATGCAGGAGGGGACTAAGAACACACCCCTGAGGGGCTCCTGTGTGGAGGATCACCGTGGCAGATGTGTTGTTGCCTACCCTTACCACCTCATCAGGAAGTTGAGGATCCAGACAGTCAAAGTATTTCATGGCTACAGATGTGCGTGCTACGGGGCGATAGTCATTTAGACAAGTTACCTTGGCATTCTTGGGCATAGGGACTATGGTCATCTGCTTGAAACATGTAGGTATTACAGACTGGGTCAGGGAGAGGTCGAAAATGTCAGAGAATACACTTGCCAGCTGGTCAGCGCATCTTCTGAACACATGTCCTGGTTATCCGTTTTGCCCCGCGGCCTTGTGAATTTTAAGCTGTTTTAAGGTCTTACTCACATCGGCTACGGAGAGCGAGATCACACAGTTGTCCGGAACAACTGGTGCTCTCATGCATGGTTCAGTGTTGCTTGCCTCGAAGTGAGCATAGAAGGTATTTAGCTCGTCTGGTAGGCTCGTATTACTGTGCAGCTCATGGCTAGGTTTCCCTATGTAATCCGTGATAGTTTGCAAGCCTTGCCACATCCGATGAGCATCAACGCCGGCGTAGTAGGAGTCAATCTTAGTCCTGTATTGACATTTTGACTGTTTGATGGCTCGTTGTTGGTCGTAGCGAGATTTCTTGTAAGTGTCTGGATTAGTTTCCCACTCCTTGAAAGCGGCAGCTCTACCCTTTAGCTCAGTCCGGATGTTGCCTGTGATCCATGGCTTCTGGTTGGGATATGTACGTACGGTCACTGTGGAGTCAACGTCGGTGATGCAATCATTAATGAAGCCGTTGACTGAGGTGGTATACTCCAATGCCATCGGATGAATCCTGGAACATATTCCAGTCTGTGCTAGCGATGCAGTCCTGTAGCTTAGCATCCGCTTCATTGGACTCCTTCTGTATCGAATGTGTCACTGGTACTTCCTGTTTGAGTTTTTGCTTGTGAGCAGGAATCAGGAGGATAGAGTTATGGTCAGATTTGTCAAATGGAGGGTGAGGGAGAGCTTTTCCTACGGGTAGAAATGAGATAAGACCCACATTAAAAAAACAAACATAGGATATTACAGTTCTCGAACGGAACTCTCCATCCTGTTCCGCATGACAATGAACAAACACAGAGAGCAGTTGCACAAACAGACTGGATCAGACCAGTGAAGTCCTGGGTGTTGAACGCCAATGTATTCTGAGTGGGAGGTAGAACCATCCATCCTGGCCTAACCACCATCCGTCCAGCTGTCTTCCTCCATACGGAAGCAGTAGTCTTACCTCGCTACCTCAAACACAATTATGTCAATTATGTCATTTCTAAATGCAATTATCTCAGAGAGATGGTACATCTAGTTGGCCTGTCTTTAAGTACCCTTCCCAAAGTGCAGTAAATAATTCAACGTATGTTCCTACTGCTTTTGTTGTGACGTACGTACCCTATATAATGGGGATTGATGATTGATATACTCATTGTGACGTACGTACCCTATATAATGGGGATTGATGATTGATATACTCATTGTGACGTACGTACCCTATATAATGGGGATTGATGTTTGATATACTCATTGTGACGTACGTACCCTATATAATGGGGATTGATGTTTGATATACTCATTGTGACGTACGTACCCTATATAATGGGGATTGATGTTTGATATACTCATTGTGACGTACGTACCCTGTATAATAGGGATTGATATACTCATTGTGACGTACGTACCCTGTATAATAGGGATTGATATACTCATTGTGACGTACGTACCCTATATAATGGGGATTGATATACTCATTGTGACGTACGTACCCTATATAATGGGGATTGATGTTTGATATACTCATTGTGACGTACGTACCCTATATAATGGGGATTGATGTTGGATATACTCATTGTGCCGTACGTACCCTATATAATGGGGATTGATATACTCATTGTGACGTACGTACCCTATATAATGGGGATTGGTGTTTGATATACTCATTGTGACGTACATACCCTATATAATGGGGATTGATATACTCATTGTGACGTACATACCCTATATAATGGGGATTGATATACTCATTGTGACGTACATACCCTATATAAATGGGGATTGGTGTTTGATATACTCATTGTGACGTACATACCCTATATAATGGGGATTGGTGTTTGATATACTCATTGTGACGTACGTACCCTATATAATGGGGATTGGTGTTTGATATACTCATTGTGACGTACGTACCCTATATAATGGGGATTGATGATTGATATACTCATCACGGAGGTCCTTGACCAATCACAGCTTTCCAGTGGGTCCAGAACTCCTGGGGTTTTAACATTTTCTTTCAAGCATGTTTGGTGTGAGAACAAAATGAGAAGAGAAGAGAAAATAGGAGGAGAGGGGAGAATAGAGAGGAGGGGAGAATAGAGAGGAGGGGAGAATAGAGAGGAGGGGAGAATAGAGAGGAGGGGAGAATAGAGAGGAGGGGAGAATAGAGAGGAGGGGAGAATAGAGAGGAGGGGAGAGGAGACGAGGGGAGAGGAGACGAGGGGAGAGGAGACGAGGGGAGAGGAGTGGAGGGGAGAGAAGAGGAGAGAGACGAGAGGAAAGGAGAGAAGAGGGGAGAGGAGTTGAGAGGAGTAGAGGGGAGAGGAGAGGAGAGGAGAAAGGAAAAAGGAGGAGGGGAGGGGAAAGGAGGGGAGGGTAGGTGGAGAGGACAAGAGACTATCGTTCATACACATAGTGATAGTAGTGAATGTGAATCCATAACCTTCCAATACTGTGGGGAGTCCTGATTCAGTTTCTGATCACCAGCTCTGTCCATCTGCAGTACAAAGTCCTCTGGACTGGCAGACTTAGCCTGTGTCCCAAATGGCACCCTATTTGTCAAAAGTAGTTCACTATAGGGAAGAGGGTGTCACGCCCTGATCTGTCTCACCTGTCCTCGTTATTGGCTCCACCCCCTCCAGGTGTCGCTGATTTTCCCCAGTGTATTTATCCCTGTGTTTCCTGTCTCTCTGTACCAGTGTATTTATCCCTGTGTTTCCTGTCTCTCTGTGCCAGTGTATTTATCCCTGTGTTTCCTGTCTCTCTGTGCCAGTGTATTTATCCCTGTGTTTCCTGTCTCTCTGTACCAGTGTATTTATCCCTGTGTTTCCTGTCTCTCTGTGCCAGTGTATTTATCCCTGTGTTCCCTGTCTCTCTGTGCCAGTGTATTTATCCCTGTGTTTCCTGTCTCTCTGTGGCAGTGTATTTATCCCTGTGTTTCCTGTCTCCCTGTACCAGTGTATTTATCCCTGTGTTTCCTGTCTCTCTGTGCCAGTGTATTTATCCCTGTGTTTCCTGTCTCTCTGTACCAGTGTATTTATCCCCGTGTTTCCTGTCTCTCTGTACCAGTGTATTTATCCCCGTGTTTCCTGTCTCTCTGTGCCAGTGTATTTATCCCTGTGTTTCCTGTCTCTCTGTGCCAGTGTATTTATCCCTGTGTTTCCTGTCTCTCTGTGCCAGTGTATTTATCCCTGTGTTTCCTGTCTCTCTGTACCAGTGTATTTATCCCTGTGTTTCCTGTCTCTCTGTACCAGTGTATTTATCCCTGTGTTTCCTGTCTCTCTGTACCAGTGTATTTATCCCTGTGTTTCCTGTCTCTCTGTGCCAGTTCGTCTTGTATGTTAGTCAAGTCAACCAGTGTGTTTTTCCCGTACTCCTTTTGCTATTCTCTTTTTGATAGTCTTCCCGGTTTTGACCCATGCCTGACTCTGGACTACTTTCCCGCCTGCCTGATCATCCTGCCTGCCCTTCAGACCTTTTTGGACTCTGAACTGGTTTTGACCCTTCTGTCAGTCCACGACCATTCTCTTGCCTTAAAATATTTATTAATCCATTAGGGTAAGACTCCAACCATCTGCCTCCTGTGTCTGGATCTGGGTCTTGCCTTGTGTCATGATATAGGGTGCCATTTGAAATGCATCCTACTGTTGGCCCACCCCAATTAAAGCATTAACAGGACAGTTTGTTACACAGAGCCTGAGCAGAGAGGTTTGAACATAAAGTTACATTTAAAAGTCTACGGTATAAACACATAGTTACTGTTAGAAGGCTGCAGTATGAACATAGTTACAGTTAGAAGGCTGCAGTATGAACATACAGTTACTGTTAGAAGGCTGCAGTATGAACATAGTTACTGTTAGAAGGCTGCAGTATGAACATACAGTTAAAGGCTGCAGTATGAACATAGCTACTGTTAGATGGCTGCAGTATGAACATACAGTTAAAGGCTGCAGTATGAACATAGCTACTGTTAGATGGCTGCAGTATGAACATAGTTACAGTTAGATGGCTGCAGTATGAACATAGTTACAGTTAGAAGGCTGCAGTATGAACATACAGTTAGAAGGCTGCAGTATGAACATACAGCTACTGTTAGAAGGCTGCAGTATGAACATACACTTACTGTTAGAAGGCTGCAGTATGAACATACAGTTAGAAGGCTGCAGTATGAACATACAGCTACTGTTAGAAGGCTGCAGTATGAACATAGTTACAGTTAGAAGGCTGCAGTATGAACATACAGTTACTGTTAGAAGGCTGCAGTATGAACATAGTTACAGTTAGAAGGCTGCAGTATGAACATACAGTTACTGTTAGAAGGCTGCAGTATGAACATAGCTACTGTTAGATGGCTGCAGTATGAACATAGTTACAGTTAGATGGCTGCAGTATGAACATAGTTACAGTTAGATGGCTGCAGTATGAACATAGTTACAGTTAGAAGGCTGCAGTATGAACATACAGTTAGAAGGCTGCAGTATGAACATAGTTACTGTTAGAAGGCTGCAGTATGAACATAGTTACAGTTAGAAGGCTGCAGTATGAACATAGTTACTGTTAGAAGGCTGCAGTATGAACATACAGTTAGAAGGCTGCAGTATGAAGGCTGCAGTATGAACATACAGTTTCTGTTAAAAGGCTGCAGTATGAACATACACTTACTGTTAGAAGGCTGCAGTATGAACATACAGTTAGAAGGCTGCAGTATGAACATACAGTTACTGTTAGAAGGCTTCAGTATGACCATACATTTATTGTTAGTAGGCTGTAGTATGAACATAGTTACTGTTAGAAGACTGCAGTATGAACACAGTTACTGTTAGAAGACTGCAGTATGAACATAGTTACTGTTAGAAGGTTGCAGTATGAACATAGTTACAGTTAGAAGGCTGCAGTATGGTCATACAGTTAGAAGGCTGTAGTATGAACATAGTTACTGTTAGCAGGCTGCAGTATGAACATAGTTACTGTTAGATGGCTGCAGTATGAACATAGTTACTGTTAGAAGGCTGCAGTATGATCATAGTTACTGTTAGAAGGCTGCAGTATGAACATAGTACTGTTAGAAGGCTGCAGTATGAACATACAGTTAGAAGGCTGCAGTATGAACATAGTTACTGTTAGAAGGCTGCAGTATGAACATAGTTACTGTTAGAAGGCTGCAGTATGAACATAGTTACTGTTAGAAGGCTGCAGTATGAACATAGTTACTGTTAGAAGGCTGCAGTATGAACATAGTTACAGTTAGAAGGCTGCAGTATGAACATAGTTACTGTTAGAAGGCTGCAGTATGAACATAGTTACTGTTAGAAGGCTGCAGTATGAACATACAGTTAGAAGGCTGCAGTATGAACATACAGTTACTGTTAGAAGGCTGCAGTATGAACATAGTTACAGTTAGAAGGCTGCAGTATGAACATACAGTTAGAAGGCTGCAGTATGAACATACAGTTACTGTTAGAAGGCTGCAGTATGAACATAGTTACAGTTAAAGGCTGCAGTATGAACATACAGTTACTGTTAGAAGGCTGCAGTATGAACATACAGTTAGATATACAGTTAGTTAGGCCGTCATTGTAAATAAGAATTTGTTTTTAACTTACTTGCCTTGTTAAATAAAAATGTCTGAGTCCAGGCTACCATAAACCAGCCTCTCAAACTCTCTCTGACCTGAGAGTCCATGCTACCATAAACCAGCCTCTCTAACTTTCTGACCTGAGAATCCAGGCTACCATTAACCAGCCTCTCTAACTTTCTGACCTGAGTGTCCAGGCTACCATAAACCAGCCTCTCAAACTCTCTCTGACCTGAGAGTGCAGGCTACCATAAACCAGCCTCTCTAACTTTCTGACCTGAGAGTCCAGGCTACCATAAACCAGCCTCTCTAACTTTCTGACCTGAGAATCCAGGCTACCATTAACCAGCATCTAACTCTCTCTGTATGTTTTGGATGTTCAGATGGATCAATGAGGACCGTCACACCATGCTACGACAGACGCTGGCCAAGACACGGAGGCTGGGCATGCGGGGGCCGGCCTACATGTTCAGCGCCCGCTCAGCCAGCCTATCCCTGACCGAGGAGCGCTTCCTGGACGCGGCGGAGTACGGCAACATCCCCGGGGTCCGCAAGATGCTGGAGGAACTTCCTGAACTCAACGTCAACTGTGTGGACTACATGGGCCAGAATGCATTACAGCTGGCGGTGGCCAATGAGCATCTAGAGGTTACGGAGCTGTTACTGAATAAGGATAATCTGGCCAGGATAGGGGATGCTCTTCTGTTGGCTATCAGTAAAGGATACATTAGGATAGTGGAGGCTATATTGAGTCACAGGTCCTTCGCAGATACACAAAGGCTCGTCAACAGTCCTGGCCAAGCAGAGACACAAGACGACTTCTTCTCCTATGACGAGGATGGTACACGGTTCTCTCATGACATCACCCCCATCATCCTGGCCTCTCACTGCCATGAGTACGAGGTAGTACACATCCTCCTGAGGAAGGACGCCCGTATCGAGCGACCACACGACTACCTCTGTAAGTGTGGCACCTGCAGCTACCACCAGAACCATGACTCGTTCAGCCACTCTCGGTCCCGTATCAATGCCTATAAAGGCCTGGCCAGCCCGGCCTACATGTCTCTCTCTAGCAAAGACCCTGTGATGGCTGCCCTGGAGCTGAGCAACGAGCTGGCTGTCCTGGCTAACATCGAGAAGGAGTTTAAGGTACTGCAATGGGAGCATGACTCGCCCCGTCAAGTAATTCAGTTATATGTCAAAATTGTGTCCTTGCTAATGAAATTAGAAGTTGTTTTTTATTAACAGACCTTGATCAAAATGACTGCAGAGTCTGGTCATGAGAGGTGGGCAAAAGATATACAGCTGGTTTTCTGACCCAGGTTAAACCTACTCCTAGCCTAAAAACGACACTCTATTGGAAGTGTTTTTTAATGTCTAGTACTCCGCAATCTCTGTTGGGAAAACTGTCCCATAAGGGTGTTGTTCTTCTAATATATTTGCTGTGGTTGCATCCCCTTTAAACCACACCTTTTCCCCTGAGAGAAAGAGAGGAGTGATCATCATGAATCATTTATTATATTATATTCTGAATCATTTCACAGCTATTTCATGCAACCTTCTATAGCTTTCCTGTATGTCTAGAGTAATATCTCCATGGGAACAGCTTTCCTGTATGTCTAGAGTAATATCTCCATGGGAACAGCTTTCCTGTATGTCTAGAGTAATATCTCCATGGAAGCAGCTTTCCTGTATGTCTAGAGTAATATCTCCATGGAAACAGCTTTCCTGTATGTCTAGAGTAATATCTCCATGGGAACAGCTTTCCTGTATGTCTAGAGTAATATCTCCATGGGAACAGCTTTCCTGTATGTCTAGAGTAATATCTCCATGGAAGCAGCTTTCCTGTATGTCTAGAGTAATATCTCCATGGAAACAGCTTTCCTGTATGTCTAGAGTAATATCTCCATGGGAACAGCTTTCCTGTATGTCTAGAGTAATATCTCCATGGAAACAGCTTTCCTGTATGTCTAGAGTAATATATCCATGGAAACAGCTTTCCTGTATGTCTAGAGTAATATCTCCATGGGAACAGCTTTCCTGTATGTCTAGAGTAATATCTCCATGGAAACAGCTTTCCTGTATGTCTAGAGTAATATCTCCATGGAAACAGCTTTCCTGTATGTCTAGAGTAATATCTCCATGGGAACAGCTTTCCTGTATGTCTAGAGTAATATCTCCATGGAAACAGCTTTCCTGTATGTCTAGAGTAATATCTCCATGGGAACAACTTTCCTGTGTGTCTAGAGTAATATCTCCATGGGAACAGCTTTCCTGTATGTCTAGAGTAATATCTCCATGGGAACAGCTTTCCTGTATGTCTAGAGTAATATCTCCATGGGAACAGCTTTCCTGTATGTCTAGAGTAATATCTCCATGGGAACAGCTTTCCTGTATGTCTAGAGTAATATCTCCATGGAAACAGCTTTCCTGTATGTCTAGAGTAATATCTCCATGGAAACAGATTTCCTGTATGTCTAGAGTAATATCTCCATGGAAACAGATTTCCTGTATGTCTAGAGTAATATCTCCATGGAAACAGCTTTCCTGTATGTCTAGAGTAATACACTACATGACCAAAAGTATATGGACACCTGCCCGTCAAACATCATGGACATTAATATGGAGTTGGTCCCTCCTTTGCTGCTATAACAGCCCCCAGTCTTCTGGAAATGCTTTCCACTAGATGTTGGAACATTGCTGCGGGGACTTGCTTCGATTCAGCCACAAGAGCATTAGTGAGCTTGGACACTGATGTTGGGTGATTAGGCCTGGCTCGCAGTCGGCGTTCCAATTCATCCCAAAGGTGTTTGATGGGGTTGAGGTCAGGGCTCTGAGCAGGCCAGTCAAGTTCTTCCACACCGATCTCAACCATACATTTCTGTATGGACCTCACTTTGTGCACGATGACATTGTCATGCTGAAACGGGAAAGGGCCTTCTCCAAACTGTTGCCACAAAGTTGGAAGAACAGAATCTTCTAGAATGTCATTGTATGCTGCAGCGTTAAGATTTCCCTTCACTGGAATTAAGGGTCCCAATCCATGAAAAACAGCCCCAGACCATTATTCCTCCTCCACCAAACTTTACAGTTGGCAGTAAGACTTCAGACAGGTAGCGTTTTCCTGGCTTCCCAGAATTGTCCGTTGAACTGCCAGATGGTGAAGCGTGATTCATCACTCCAGAGAACACGTTTCCACTGCTCCAGAGTCCAATGGCGGTGAGCTTTACACCACTCCAGCCAATGCTTGGCATTGTGCATGGTGATCATAGGCTTGTGTGCGGCTGCTCGGCCATGGAAATCCATTTCCTGAAGCTCCCGACAAACAGTTCTTGTGCTGACGTTGCTTCCAGAGGCAGATTGGAAGTCGGTAGTGAGTTTCAACCGAGGTCCCGTTCTGTGAACTTGTGTGGTCTACCACTTCGCGGATGAGCCGTTATTGCTCCTAGACGTTTCCACTTCACAATAACAGCATTTACAGTTGACCGGGCAGCTCTAGCAGGGTAGATATTTGACGAACTGACTTGTTGGAAAGGTGGCATCCTATGACGGTGCCACGTTAAAAGTCACTGAGCTCTTCAGTAATACCTTCCTGTACCTGCTAACAGTCAGTATCTGGATAATGTGTGAAATGCTTGATAATGTATGTGATATCAACAGAGAAGTATATTTTCTGGGTGATTTAAATATTGACTGACTTTCATCAGGCTTCCCACTCAAGAGAAAGCTTCACATTGTAACTAGTGCCTGCAACCTGGTTCAGGTTATCAATCAACCTACCAGTGTAGTTACAAACAGCACAGATAAAAATACACCTTATGGAACAGCGGGGACTGTGAAGCAACACAAACATAGGTACAGACACATGCATACACACACATGATAACATACGCACTATACACACACACACACACACACACACACACACACACACACACACACACACACACACACACACACACACACACACACACACACGATAACATACACACTATACATACACATGGATTTAGTACTGTAGATATGTGGTAGTGGAGTATGGGCCTGAGGGCACACACTTAGTGTGTTGTGAAATCTGTTGTGAAATGTGTTACCTAGCTGCTGCCTTGGCAGGAACTAATGGGGATCCATAATAAGCCCCAGGAAGAGTAACTGCTGCCTTGGCAGGAACTAATGGGGATCCATAATAAACCCCAGGAAGAGTAGCTGCTGCCTTGGCAGGAACTAATGGGGATCCATAATAAACCCCAGGAAGAGTAGCTGCTGCCTTGGCAGGAACTAATGGGGATCCATAATAAACCCCAGGAAGAGTAGCTGCTGCCTTGGCAGGAACATATGGGGATCCATAATAAACCCCAGGAAGAGTAGCTGCTGACTTGGCAGGAACTAATGGGGATCCAAAATAAACCCCAGGAAGAGTAGCTGCTGCCTTGGCAGGAACTAATGGGGATCCATAATAAACCCCAGGAAGAGTAGCTGCTGCCTTGGCAGGAACTAATGGGGATCCATAATAAACCCCAGGAAGAGTAGCTGCTGCCTTGGCAGGAACTAATGGGGATCCATAATAAACCCCAGGAAGAGTAGCTGCTGACTTGGCAGGAACTAATGGGGATCCAAAATAAACCCCAGGAAGAGTAGCTGCTGCCTTGGCAGGAACTAATGGGATCCATAATAAACCCCAGGAAGAGTAGCTGCTGCCTTGGCAGGAACTAATGGGGATCCATAATAAACCCCAGGAAGAGTAGCTGCTGCCTTGACAGGAACTAATGGGGATCCATAATAAACCCCAGGAAGAGTAGCTGCTGCCTTGGCAGGAACTAATGGGGATCCATAATAAACCCCAGGAAGAGTAGCTGCTGCCTTGGCAGGAACTAATGGGGATCCTTAATAAAATCCCAGGAAGAGTAGCTGCTGCCTTGACAGGAACTAACAGGGATCCATAATAAAATCCCAGGAAGAGTAGCTGCTGCCTTGGCAGGAACTAATGGGGATCCATAATAAACCCCAGGAAGAGTATCTGCTGCCTTGGCAGGAACTAATAGGGATCCATAATAAACCCCAGGAAGAGTAGCTGCTGCCTTGGCAGGAACTAATGGGGATCCATAATAAACCCCAGGAAGAGTAGCTGCTGCCTTGGCAGGAACTAATGGGGATCCATGATAAACCCCAGGAAGAGTAGCTGCTGCCTCGGCAGGAACTAATGGGGATCCATAATAAACCCCAGGAAGAGTTGCTGCTGCCTTGGCAGGAACTAATGGGGATCCATAATAAACCCCAGGAAGAGTTGCTGCTGCCTTGGCAGGAACTAATGGGGATCCATGGATCTAATGGATATTGAAATCATTCACCCATTATCATTGATGATCCCTTTACTCAGTGTCTTTGCTGTAAGGTGTTGTTTATTTTGATGAGCATGATATTCCACAGGGAAAAGGGCAGGTAGGCAGAATAAAGGTGGCCGGATTGTTGAATGTGTCAGAAGTGCGGTCAGGAAAATGTACTGCAATACGTTAAGCTGTTGCTATAGAAACCTGGATGTGCATCCCGAATGGCACCCTATTTCCTGTATAGTGCACTACTTTTGACCAGGAAGTAGTGTACTATATAGGGAATAGGGTGTCATTTGGGATACATGCCTGGAGTACTGTATGAATAATATTACTTTTGTCTGAAACTAAGCTGTGTTTGTACATAATGAATATTTGTGAGGATGTGGGTGTACCTGGTGTGACCTGTGTTTAGCATGTCTGTGGCCTTTTGACTACACGTAGGTGTACAGTGCTTGTTCCAGATACAGTGCATTCGAAAAGTATTCAGACTCCTTGACTTTTTCCACATTTTGTTACGTTAATGCCTTATTCTAAAATTGATTACATCGTTTTTTTCCCTCTCATCAATCTACACACAATACCCCATAATGACAAAGCAAAAACCGGTTTTAAGAAATGTTTGCAAGTACATAAAAATGAAAATATTACATTAACATAAGTATTCAGACCCAGGACTTTGTTGAAGCACATTTGGCAGCAATTACAGCCTCAAGTCTTCTTGGGTATGACGCTACAAGCTTGGCACACCTGAATTTGGGGTGTTTCTCCCATTCTTCTCTACAGATCTTCTCAAGCTCTGTCAGGTTGGATGGGGAGCGTCACTGCACAGCTATTTTCCGATCTCTCCAGAAATGTTTGATCGGGTTCAACTCCGGGCTTTGGCTGGGACACTCACGGACATTCAGAGACTTGTCCCAAAGCCACTCCTGCGTTGTCTTGGCTGTGTGCTTAGGGTTGTTGTCCTGCTGGAAAGTGAACCTTCACCCAGTCTGAGGTCCTGAGCTCTCTGGAGCAGGTTTTCATCAAGGATCGCTCTGTACTTTGCTCCATTCATCTTTCCCTCGATCCTGACTAGTCTCCCAGTCCCTGCAGCTGAAAAACATCCTCACAGCATGATGCTGCCACCACCGCGCTTCACCGTAGGGACGGTGCCAGGTTTCCTCCAGATGTAACACTTGGCATTCAGGACAAAGAGTTCAATCTTGGTTTCATCACACCAGATAATCTTGTTTCTCATTGGTGCCTTTTGGTAAACTCCAAGCAGGCTGTCATGTGCCTTTTACTGAGGACTGGCTTCCGTCTGGCCACTTTACTGCAAAGGCCTGATTGGTAGAGTGCTGCAGGAATGGTTGTCCTTCTGGAAGATTCTGTCATCTCCACAGAGGAACTCTGGATCTATGTCAGAGTGACCATCAGGTTCTTGGTCACCTCTCTGACCAATGCCCTTCTCCCCAGATTACTCAGTTTGGGCGGGCGGCCAGCTCTTTGTGGTTCCAAACTTCTTCCATTTAAGAATGATGGAGGCCACTGTGTTCTTGGGGACCTTCAATGCTGCAGAAATATTTTGGTACCCTTCCCCAGTTCTGTGCCTCGACACAATCCTGTCTTGGAGCTCTTCTGACAATTCCTTCGACCTCATTGCTTGGTTTTTGCATTGACTGTCAACTGTGGTACCTTATATAGACAGGTGTGCCTTTCCAAATCATGTCAAATCAATTGAATTTACAGGAGGACTCCAATCAAGTTGTAGAAACATCTCAAGGATGATCAATGGAAACAGGATGCACCTGAGCTCAATGTAGAGTCTCATAACAATGGGTCTGAATACTTATTTAAATAAGGTACTTCTGTTTTTTATTTTTTATATATAAATCTGAAACAATTTCTACAAACCTGTTTTCACTTTGTCATTATGGGGTATTGTGTGTAGATTGGTGAGGATTTGTATTTATTTAATCATTTTTAGAATAAGGCTATACTCCTGAGTGGTGCAATGGTCTAAGGCACTGCATCTCAGTTCAAGAAGCGTCATTACACTTCCTGGTTCAAATCCAGGCTGTTTCACATCCGGCCGTGATTGGTAGTCCCATAGGGTGGTACACAATTGGCCCGGGTTTGGCCGGGGTAGGCCGTCATTGTAAATAAGAATTTGTTCTTAACTGACTTGCCTAGTTAAATAAAAGTTGGGGGGGGGGGGGTCAAGGGGTCTGAATATTTTCCGAATGCGCTGTAAAGTCATTAAGAGCATCAACTAGCTGATTTCTGTCATACTTCAACAGATGGTGGTTGTTTCAAAGGACAGTTCTGTTTGTCATGTCACAATGCTGTAAGACATCATTCTTAACTCATGTCACAATGCTGTAAGACATCATTCTTAACTCATGTCACAATGCTGTAAGACATCATTCTTAACTCATGTCACAATGCTTTAAGACATCAGTCTTAACTCATGTCACAATGCTGTAAGACATCATTCTTAACTCATGTCACAATGCTGTAAGACATCAGTCTTAACTCATGTCACAATGCTTTAAGACATCAGTCTTAACTCATGTCACAATGCTGTAAGACAGCATTCTTAACTCATGTCACAATGCTGTAAGACATCATTCTTAACTCATGTCACAATGCTTTAAGACATCATTCTTAACTCATGTCACAATGCTTTAAGACATCATTCTTAACTCATGTCACAATGCTGTAAGACAGCATTCTTAACTCATGTCACAATGCTGTAAGACATCATTCTTAACTCATGTCACAATGCTTTAAGACATCATTCTTAACTCATGTCACAATGCTTTAAGACATCATTCTTAACTCATGTCACAATGCTGTAAGACAGCATTCTTAACTCATGTCACAATGCTGTAAGACAGCATTCTTAACTCATGTCACAATGCTTTAAGAAATCATTCTTAACTCATGTCACAATGCTTTAAGACATCATTCTTAACTCATGTTACAATGCTTTAAGACATCATTCTTAACTCATGTCACAATGCTGTAAGACATCATTCTTAACTCATGTCACAATGCTGTAAGACATCATTCTTAACTCATGTCACAATGCTTTAAGACATCATTCTTAACTCATGTCACAATGCTGTAAGACATCATTCTTAACTCATGTCACAATGCTGTAAGACAGCATTCTTAACCATCGTGTTAGTTTTAGTTGTTTATGTGGAATTTTCTGCCAATCACTCCTGAAGAGGTTTGGATTTGAAGCTTTTCTATTCTCATGTTGTGCTGATGATGATGTTTTCTGATTGGAAGGGCTATAGCCTATAGGGTGTGACTGGAGGCTAAGTGTGAGGAAGTACATTTCATGCAGGGTCATTGTATTTCCCTCAGACCTTTGAGAACTAACAGTATGGTACAGACTAATCAAATCAAATCAAATGTATTTATAAAAGCCCTTCTTACATCAGCTGATATCACAAAGTGCTGTACAGAAACCCAGCCTGAAACCCCAAACAGCAAGCAATGCAGGTGTAGAAGCACGGTGGCTAGGAAAAACTCCCTAGAAAGGCCAAAACCTAGGAAGAAACCTAGAGAGGAACCAGGCCATAAATTGTGGTTGCACTTGGAGCTCGGTACCCTTTTAAGTAGACGTTTGTTGAAAAGGTTCTCTCCTTTAACCACTTTCTTTCATTAAATGTTTCTTTCTTCCGTTACAGAAAGATTACAAAGAACTGTCTGTGCAATGTGAAGACTTTGTGGTCGGACTGCTGGACCTGTGCCGTAACACGGAAGAGGTGGAGGCCATCTTGAATGGGGACATTGATGCCAGTGAAAACTATGAGCCACATGGAAGACCAAGCTTTATAAGACTAAAGCTCGCAATAAAATATGAACTGAAGAAGGTGAGGAGAATTGTTATCAGCAGACGTACTGTTGGTGTGGTTGTGGCTCAACAAATGTCTGGATGAGCAAGGATGCTTTTCACTGCCACGATAGGACACAGAAAAGCAATGATTGCCAAGTTAAGAGGGGGGGGGGTCATATGAGGTTTTTTTACTTTTTAATATGTTATTGAGAGACACACACTTTCATCCCTCCACTTATCTCTACTTATCTTTCTCTTCTCATCCCTCCATCGTAGTTCATAGCCCATCCAAACTGCCAGCAGCAACTCATGTCTATCTGGTACGAGAACCTGTCTGGACTGAGACAGCAGACCAACGTTGTCAAGTTTCTGGTAGTTCTGGGTGTAGCTGTTGGACTGCCTGTCCTGGCTCTGCTCTACTGGGTGGCACCGACTAGCAAGGTCAGCGTACACTGCTTATACCTGTAGTGGAAGTGATTTGGAATCATGCTTTTGTGATCAGCTGAAACCCTAGAGACTTGTTGCCCCTCGACTTGTTGCCCCTCGACTTGTTGCCCCTCGAACCCGAATGTTGCCCCTCGAACCCGTAAGGCTGTCCTCCTGGTCTCTGGGGTTCCATAGGGGTACTATTCATCTACCTTAAGGCTGTCCTCCTGGTCTCTGGGGTTCCATAGGGGTACTATTCATCTACCTTAAGGCTGTCCCCCTGGTCTCTGGGGTTCCATCGGGGTACTATTCATCTACCTTAAGGCTGTCCTCCTGGTCTCTGGGGTTCCATAGGGGTACTATTCATCTACCTTAAGGCTGTCCTCCTGGTCTCTGGGGTTCCATCGGGGTACTATTCATCTACCTTAAGGCTGTCCTCCTGGTCTCTGGGGTTCCATAGGGGTACTATTCATCTACCTTAAGGCTGTCCTCCTGGTCTCTGGGGTTCCATAGGGGTACTATTCATATACCTTAAGGCTGTCCCCCGGGTCTCTGGGGTTCCATCGGGGTACTATTCATCTACCTTAAGACTGGTCTCTGGGGTTCCATAGGGGTACTATTCATCTACCTTAAGGCTGTCCTCCTGGTCTCTGGGGTTCCATAGGGGTACTATTCATCTACCTTATGGCTGTCCTCCTGGTCTCTGGGGTTCCATAGGGGTACTATTCATATACCTTAAGGCTGTCCCCCTGGTCTCTGGGGTTCCATAGGGGTACTATTCATATACCTTAAGGCTGTCCCCCTGGTCTCTGGGGTTCCATAGGGGTACTATTCATCTACCTTAATGCTGTCCTCCTGGTCTCTGGGGTTCCATAGGGGTACTATTCATCTACCTTAATGCTGTCCTCCTGGTCTCTGGGGTTCCATAGGGGTACTATTCATCTACCTAAAGGCTGTCCTCCTGGTCTCTGGGGTTCCATAGGGGTACTATTCATCTACCTTAAGGCTGTCCTCCTGGTCTCTGGGGTTCCATCGGGGTACTATTCATCTACCTTAAGGCTGTCCTCCTGGTCTCTGGGGTTCCATCGGGGTACTATTCATCTACCTTAAGGCTGTCCTCCTGGTCTCTGGGGTTCCATCGGGGTACTATTCATCTACCTTAAGGCTGTCCTCCTGGTCTCTGGGGTTCCATAGGGGTACTATTCATCTACCTTAATGCTGTCCTCCTGGTCTCTGGGGTTCCATAGGGGTACTATTCATCTACCTTAATGCTGTCCTCCTGGTCTCTGGGGTTCCATAGGGGTACTATTCATCTACCTAAAGGCTGTCCTCCTGGTCTCTGGGGTTCCATAGGGGTACTATTCATCTACCTTAAGGCTGTCCTCCTGGTCTCTGGGGTTCCATCGGGGTACTATTCATCTACCTTAAGGCTGTCCTCCTGGTCTCTGGGGTTCCATCGGGGTACTATTCATCTACCTTAAGGCTGTCCTCCTGGTCTCTGGGGTTCCATCGGGGTACTATTCATCTACCTTAAGGCTGTCCTCCTGGTCTCTGGGGTTCCATCGGGGTACTATTCATCTACCTTAAGGCTGTCCTCCTGGTCTCTGGGGTTCCATCGGGGTACTATTCATCTACCTTAAGGCTGTCCTCCTGGTCTCTGGGGTTCCATCGGGGTACTATTCATCTACCTTAAGGCTGTCCTCCTGGTCTCTGGGGTTCCATCGGGGTACTATTCATCTACCTTAAGGCTGTCCTCCTGGTCTCTGGGGTTCCATCGGGGTACTATTCATCTACCTTAAGGCTGTCCTCCTGGTCTCTGGGGTTCCATAGGGGTACTATTCATCTACCTTAAGGCTGTCCTCCTGGTCTCTGGGGTTCCATCGGGGTACTATTCATCTACCTTAAGGCTGTCCTCCTGGTCTCTGGGGTTCCATCGGGGTACTATTCATCTACCTTAAGGCTGTCCTCCTGGTCTCTGGGGTTCCATCGGGGTACTATTCATCTTCTTTCTTCTTCTCAGCTGGGGAAGATAATGCGTGGTCCCTTCCTGAAGTTCGTGGCCCATGCAGCTTCCTTCACCATCTTCCTGGGCCTGCTGGTGATGAATGCAGCAGATCGCTTCCAGGGTACCAAACTGCTCCCTAACATGACCGTACAGGACCACCCCTCTCAGCTGTTCAGGATGACGACCACCCCCTTCACCTGGATGGAGATACTCATCATATCCTGGGTCATAGGTCATATACAAACTGTATATACTATGTTATTAATATGTATAATAATAAATATGATTTTGTATTTTCTGTAGTACATACGCATGTGAGCGCGCGCGCGCTCGCACGTACACACACACGTACACACGTACACACACACACACATGGACACACACACGTACACACACACGTACACACACACACACACACACATGGACACACACACACGTACACACACACACACACACATGGACACACACATGGACATACACACGTACACACACACGTACACACACACACGTACACACACACACACATGGACACACACACGTACACACACACGTACACACACACACACACATGGACACACACACGTACACACACACACACACATGGACACACACACGTACACACACACACACACACACACGGACACACACGTACACACACACGTACACACACACGTACACACACACATACACACACACATGGACACACACACATGGACACACACACATGGACACACACACATGGACACACACACGTACACACACACACATACACACACACACACGTACACACACACACATACACACACACGTACACACACACATGGACACACACACACGTACACACACACACACACACGGACACACACACGTGTACACACACACACACACGTACACACACACGTACACACACACACGTACACACACACACACATGGACACACACACGTACACACACACACACACACACATGGACACACACACACACACACATTTACACACACACATGGACACACACACGCACACATGGACACACACACGTACACACACACACACACACACACACACACACATGGACACACACACATGGACACACACACATGGACACACACACATGTACACACACACACACACACACACACACACATGGACACACACACATGGACACACACACGCACACATGGACACGCACACACACGTACACACACACACACACACATGGACACACACACGTACACACACACACACACGCACACATGGACACACACGGACACACACACACACACACACACACACACACATGGACACACACAGACGTGTGCTTGCACATACACTGAGTACACAAAACATTAAGAACACCTGCTCTTCCATGACATACACAGACCAGGTGAATCCAGGTGAAAGCTATGATCCCTTATTGATGTCACTTGTTAAATCCACTTCAATCAGTGTAGATGAAGGGGAGGATGACAGGTTGAAGAAGGATTTTTAAGCCTTTAGACATGGATTGTGTATGTGTGCCATTCAGAGGGTGAATGGGCAAGACAAAATATTTAAGTGCCTTTGAACAGGGTATGGTAGTAGGTGCCAGGCACACCGGTTTGTGTCAAGAACTGCAACGCTGCTGGGTTTTTCACGCTCAACAGTTTCCCGTGTGCATTGGAGTCAACATGGACCAGCATCCCTGTGGAACGCTTTAAAGACCTTGTAGAGTCGATGACCCGACGAATTGAGGCTGTTCTAAGGGCAAGAATGTAACCAATCAGATTGCGGTGCTAGCACTAACCCTTTAATAACATTGAATTTAACAGGAAGCAAATGGTTCACCTCCATAACAGGAAGCAAATGGTTCACCTCCATAACAGGAAGCAAATGGTTCACCTCCATAACAGGAAGCAAATGGTTCACCTCCATAACAGGAAGCAAATGGTTCACCTCCATAACAGGAAGCAAATGGTTCACCTCCATAACAGGAAGCAAAGGGTTCACCTCCATAACAGGAAGCAAAGGGTTCACCTCCATAACAGGAAGCAAATGGTTCACCTCCATAACAGGAAGCAAATGGTTCACCTCCATAACAGGAAGCAAATGGTTCACCTCGATAACAATTCCAGTAATCTGCATGTATCAAAGTAGATCAAAGGCACTTTTTAAAGCTTTCCCCAAGCTGCACATCAATTTATAAAAAATCCTAGAGCCATTCTCAGATTTAAGCAATGATGCCTGAGATCCCGACAAATCCCTACAACAGCTGCCCGAGTCGAAGCCAAGGCCTGGGATACAGCCTTTGGAGGGAGTTGTCGCAAGATAATTCCTGGGTTCGAGGGCATTATTGCTTTTATAAAACGGTTGCCAACATATTTATAAAAGATATGAATGACAAGTTATAATTAAAAACATAATTGTAACCAGTGAATTCTTTTTTGCATTCTGAAGTTGCTGGTCGTTAGTTATTTTGTAATGTTTTAACCCAGTCGTTAATTCTAATCACTCTATTCATTCGACGTTGCTATGCTAAACAAACGATTGGCATGTACCTAGCTAGCAGACATTCAATGATGATGAGAGACAACAACTTCAATAAATAATGATTTAATAAATATCCAAAAGGCTGCAGTAAGTAAGGGAGCTGAGGGTGCTGCACTGGGTATTTACCAGTATTAGCTGACCAATAAAGATGTCTGTCACGCAGGCCCAAAAACAAAAAAGTTGTATTGTTGTATAATTAAGGCTAGTATCTTGCAGGATTCAATAGTTGGAATTGTAAGAGTTGTTGCCCCATCCCTTTCTCTGTGATTGTCATTCTAACACCAAAAAATTGTTAAACAAATCTAAATATATTTTACATTTTAGATTATTCAAAGTAGCCACCCTTTGCCTTGATGACAGCTTTGCACACTCTTGGCATTCTCAAAATCATATATATTTTTTGTTGTCACATACACATGGTTAGCAGATGTTAATGCGAGTGTAGCGAAATGCTTGTGTTTCTAGTTCTGACAGTGCATTAATATCTAACAAGTAATTGAACAATTCCCCCAACAACTACCTAATACACACACATCTAAAAGGGTGAATTAAAATATGTACATATAAATATATGGATGAGCGATGGCCGAGCGGCATAGGCAAGATGCAATAGATGGTATAGAATACAGTATATACACTGCTCAAAAAAATAAAGGGAACACTTAAACAACACAATGTAACTCCAAGTCAATCACACTTCTGTGAAATCAAACTGTCCACTTAGGAAGCAACACTGATTGACAATAAATTTCACATGCTGTTGTGCAAATGGAATAGACAAAAGGTGGAAATTATAGGCAAATAGCAAGACACCCCTAATAAAGGAGTGGTTCTGCAGGTGGTGACCACAGACCACTTCTCAGTTCCTATGCTTCCTGGCTGATGTTTTGGTCACTTTTGAATGCTGGCGGTGCTTTCACTCTAGTGGTAGCATGAGACGGAGTCTACAACCCACACAAGTGGCTCAGGTAGTGCCACTCATCCAGGATGGCACATCAATGCGAGCTGTGGCAAGAAGGTTTGCTGTGTCTGTCAGCGTAGTGTCCAGAGCATGGAGGCGCTACCAGGAGACAGGCCAGTACATCAGGAGACGTGGAGGAGGCCGTAGGAGGGCAGCAACCCAGCAGCAGGACCGCTACCTCCGCCTTTGTGCAAGGAGGAGCACTGCCAGAGCCCTGCAAAATTACATCCAGCAGGCCACAAATGTGCATTTGTGATATGATCCTTGACTAGTCTCTCAAAGCACTTCATGATGACAGAAGTGAGTGCTTATGGGGCGATTTAGTTCAGTAGCCTTTGCCTTCTTGGGTGCAGGAACAATGGTGGCCATCTTGAAGCATGTGGGGACAGCAGACTGGGATAGGGAGCGATTGAATATGTCCGTAAACACACTAGCCAGCTGGTCTGCACATGCTCTGAGGACGAGGCTAGGGATGCCGTCTGGGCCGTCAGCCTTGTGAGGGTTAACACGTTTAAATGTTTTGCTCACGTCGGCCACGGAGAAGGAGAGGGGGTGGGCGCAGTTCTTGTTAGCGGGCCATGATGGTGGCACTGTATTATCCTCAAAGCAGACAAAGAAGGTGTTTGTTTGGAAGCGTGACGTCGGTGTTCATGATGTGGCTGGTTTTCTTTTTGTACTCCGTGATTTCCTGTAGACCCTGCCACAGGGTCACATAGGTCTTGTGTCTGAGCCATTGAATTGCGACTCCACTTTGTCCCTGTTCTCTCAACGAGCTTCATGAGGTAGTCACCTGGAATGCATTTCAATTAACAGGTGTGCCTTGTTAAAAGTTAATTTGTGGCATTTCTTTCCTTCTCAATGAGCCAAAGTTGTGGTGTGACATGGTAGGAGTGGTATACAGAAGATAGCCCTATTTGGTAAAAAACCAAGTCCATATTGTGGCAAGAACAACTCAAATAAACAAAGAGAAAAGGCACTCCATCATTACTCATTAAGGAACATTTCAAGAACTTTGAAAGTTTCTTCAATTGAAGTTGCAAAAACTATCAAGCGCTATGATGAAACTGGCTCTCATGAGGACCGCCACAGGAAACGAAGACCCAGAGTTACCGCTACTGCAGAGGATAAGTTCATTAGAGTTACCAGCCTCAGAAATTGCAGCCCAAATAAATGCTTCACAGAGTTCAAGTAACAGACACATCTCAACATCAACTGTTGAGAGGAGACTGTGTGAATCAGGCCTTCATAGTTGAATTGCTGCGAAGAAACTACTACTAAAGGACACCAATAATAAGAAGAGACTTGCTTGGGCCAAGAAACACGAGCAATGGACATTAGACCAGTGGAAATCTGTCCTTTGTTCTGATGAGTCCAAATTTGAGTTTTTTGGTTCCAACCTCTGTCTTTGTGAGACGCAGAGTAGGTGAACAGATGATCTCAGCATGTGTGGTTCCCATCATGAAGCATGGAGGAGGAGGTGTGATGGTGTGGGGGTGCTTTGCTGGTGACACTGTCAGTGATTTATTTAGAATCCAAGGCACACTTAACCAGCATGGCTCCCACAGCATTCTGCAGTGATACGCCATCACATCTGGTTTGCGCTCAGTGGGACTATCATTTGTTTTTCAAGTAGACAATGGCCCAACACACCTCCAGGCTGTGTAAGGGCTATTTGACCAAGAAGGAGAGTGATGGAGTGTTGCCAAGAAGGAGAGTGATGGAGTGCTGCATCAGATGACCTGGCCTCCAGGCCCGCATGTTGTGACCCAGTTGTTAATTCTAATCATTCTACTAATTCGACGTTACTATATGCTAAACAAATCATTGGCATGTACCTAGGTCGTAGAGGCCAACAAGTATGTCTGTACAACCCCCAACTGTTGTAAATTAAATTAGTAGCATGGAAAAATAATGTGTATACGCTTTTTATGAATTTCCTGCCTTGGCTGCTGGACAGTGGAATTATGAGACACAACTCCTGCATATTAACCAATCAGCATCCAGGATGCAAACAACCCGTTTTATAAAAATAATTAGGTGGACCATTCTAAAGAACTTGTCTTATTTCCCCCATATAAAATAAATATCACTATTCCCAATAGCCTTACAGTAGCATCTAAAGTCTTATTACCCTACCAGGTCCCCACTACTGATGGTTTCCTGTTAAACTCTTACCCTACCAGGTCCCCACTACTGATGGTTTCCTGTTAAACTCTTACCCTACCAGGTCCAGAGTACTGATGGTTTCCTGTTAAACTCTTACTCTACCAGGTCCCCACTACTGATGGTTTCCTGTTAAACTATTACCCTACCAGGTCCCCACTACTGATGGTTTCCTGTTAAACTCTTACCCTACCAGGTCCAGACTACTGATGGTTTCCTGTTAAACTCTTACCCTACCAGGTCCAGAGTACTGATGGTTTCCTGTTAAACTCTTACCCTACCAGGTCCGGAGTACTGATGGTTTCCTGTTAAACTCTTACCCTACCAGGTCCGGAGTACTGATGGTTTCCTGTTAAACTCTTACCCTACCAGGTCCAGAGTACTGATGGTTTCCTGTTAAACTCTTACTCTACCAGGTCCCCACTACTGATGGTTTCCTGTTAAACTCTTACCCTACCAGGTCCAGAGTACTGATGGTTTCCTGTTAAACTCTTACCCTACCAGGTCTGGAGTACTGATGGTTTCCTGTTAAACTCTTACCCTACCAGGTCCAGAGTACTGATGGTTTCCTGTTAAACTCTTACTCTACCAGGTCCCCACTACTGATGGTTTCCTGTTAAACTCTTACCCTACCAGGTCTGGAGTACTGATGGTTTCCTGTTAAACTCTTACCCTACCAGGTCCCCACTACTGATGGTTTCCTGTTAAACTCTTACCCTACCAGGTCCGGAGTACTGATGGTTTCCTGTTAAACTCTTACCCTACCAGGTCCAGAGTACTGATGGTTTCCTGTTAAACTCTTACGCTACCAGGTCCCCACTACTGATGGTTTCCTGTTAAACTCTTACCCTACCAGGTCCGGAGTACTGATGGTTTCCTGTTAAACTCTTACCCTACCAGGTCCCCACTACTGATGGTTTCCTGTTAAACTCTTACCCTACCAGGTCCAGAGTACTGATGGTTTCCTGTTAAACTCTTACCCTACCAGGTCTGGAGTACTGATGGTTTTCTGTTAAACTCTTACCCTACCAGGTCCAGAGTACTGATGGTTTCCTGTTAAACTCTTACCCTACCAGGTCCCCACTACTGATGGTTTCCTGTTAAACTCTTACCCTACCAGGTCCAGAGTACTGATGGTTTCCTGTTAAACTCTTACCCTACCAGGTCCCCACTACTGATGGTTTCCTGTTAAACTCTTACCCTACCAGGTCCAGAGTACTGATGGTTTCCTGTTAAACTCTTACCCTACCAGGTCCAGAGTACTGATGGTTTCCTGTTAAACTCTTACCCTACCAGGTCCCCACTACTGATGGTTTCCTGTTAAACTCTTACCCTACCAGGTCCCCACTACTGATGGTTTCCTGTTAAACTCTTACCCTACCAGGTCCAGAGTACTGATGGTTTCCTGTTAAACTCTTACTCTACCAGGTCCCCACTACTGATGGTTTCCTGTTAAACTCTTACCCTACCAGGTCTGGAGTACTGATGGTTTCCTGTTAAACTCTTACCCTACCAGGTCCAGAGTACTGATGGTTTCCTGTTAAACTCTTACCCTACCAGGTCCCCACTACTGATGGTTTCCTGTTAAACTCTTACCCTACCAGGTCCAGAGTACTGATGGTTTCCTGTTAAACTCTTACCCTACCAGGTCCCCACTACTGATGGTTTCCTGTTAAACTCTTACCCTACCAGGTCTGGAGTACTGATGGTTTCCTGTTAAACTCTTACCCTACCAGGTCCAGAGTACTGATGGTTTCTTGTTAAACTCTTACCCTACCAGGTCCCCACTACTGATGGTTTCCTGTTAAACTCTTACCCTACCAGGTCTGGAGTACTGATGGTTTCCTGTTAAACTCTTACCCTACCAGGTCCAGAGTACTGATGGTTTCCTGTTAAACTCTTACCCTACCAGGTCCCCACTACTGATGGTTTCCTGTTAAACTCTTACCCTACCAGGTCCCCACTACTGATGGTTTCCTGTTAAACTCTTACCCTACCAGGTCCCCACTACTGATGGTTTCCTGTTAAACTCTTACCCTACCAGGTCCAGAGTACTGATGGTTTCCTGTTAAACTCTTACCCTACCAGGTCCCCACTACTGATGGTTTCCTGTTAAACTCTTACCCTACCAGGTCCGGAGTACTGATGGTTTCCTGTTAAACTCTTACCCTACCAGGTCCGGAGTACTGATGGTTTCCTGTTAAACTCTTACCCTACCAGGTCCCCACTACTGATGGTTTCCTGTTAAACTCTTACCCTACCAGGTCCAGAGTACTGATGGTTTCCTGTTAAACTCTTACCCTACCAGGTCCCCACTACTGATGGTTTCCTGTTAAACTCTTACCCTACCAGGTCCAGAGTACTGATGGTTTCCTGTTAAACTCTTACCCTACCAGGTCCGGAGTACTGATGGTTTCCTGTTAAACTCTTACCCTACCAGGTCCAGAGTACTGATGGTTTCCTGTTAAACTCTTACCCTACCAGGTCCCCACTACTGATGGTTTCCTGTTAAACTCTTACCCTACCAGGTCCAGAGTACTGATGGTTTCCTGTTAAACTCTTACCCTACCAGGTCCCCACTACTGATGGTTTCCTGTTAAACTCTTACTCTACCAGGTCCCCACTACTGATGGTTTCCTGTTAAACTCTTACCCTATCAGGTCCGGAGTACTGATGGTTTCCTGTTAAACTCTTACCCTACCAGGTCCGGAGTACTGATGGTTTCCTGTTAAACTCTTACCCTACCAGGTCTGGAGTACTGATGGTTTTCTGTTAAACTCTTACCCTACCAGGTCTGGAGTACTGATGGTTTCCTGTTAAACTCTTACTCTACCAGGTCCCCACTACTGATGGTTTCCTGTTAAATTCTTACCCTATCAGGTCCCCACTACTGATGGTTTCCTGTTAAACTCTTACCCTACCAGGTCCCCACTACTGATGGTTTCCTGTTAAACTCTTACCCTACCAGGTCCAGAGTACTGATGGTTTCCTGTTAAACTCTTACTCTACCAGGTCCCCACTACTGATGGTTTCCTGTTAAACTCTTACCCTACCAGGTCCCCACTACTGATGGTTTTCTGTTAAACTCTTACCCTACCAGGTCCAGACTACTGATGGTTTCCTGTTAAACTCTTACCCTACCAGGTCCAGAGTACTGATGGTTTCCTGTTAAACTCTTACCCTACCAGGTCCGGAGTACTGATGGTTTCCTGTTAAACTCTTACCCTACCAGGTCCGGAGTACTGATGGTTTCCTGTTAAACTCTTACCCTACTAGGTCCAGAGTACTGATGGTTTCCTGTTAAACTCTTACCCTACCAGGTCTGGAGTACTGATGGTTTCCTGTTAAACTCTTACCCTACCAGGTCCCCACTACTGATGGTTTCCTGTTAAACTCTTACTCTACCAGGTCCCCACTACTGATGGTTTCCTGTTAAACTCTTAACCTACCAGGTCCGGAGTACTGATGGTTTCCTGTTAAACTCTTACCCTACCAGGTCCGGAGTACTGATGGTTTCCTGTTAAACTCTTACCCTACCAGGTCCAGAGTACTGATGGTTTCCTGTTAAACTCTTACCCTACCAGGTCCAGAGTACTGATGGTTTCCTGTTAAACTCTTACCCTACCAGGTCCAGAGTACTGATGGTTTCCTGTTAAACTCTTACTCTACCAGGTCCCCACTACTGATGGTTTCCTGTTAAACTCTTACCCTACCAGGTCTGGAGTACTGATGGTTTCCTGTTAAACTCTTACCCTACCAGGTCCCCACTACTGATGGTTTCCTGTTAAACTCTTACCCTACCAGGTCCGGAGTACTGATGGTTTCCTGTTAAACTCTTACCCTACCAGGTCCAGAGTACTGATGGTTTCCTGTTAAACTCTTACGCTACCAGGTCCCCACTACTGATGGTTTCCTGTTAAACTCTTACCCTACCAGGTCCGGAGTACTGATGGTTTCCTGTTAAACTCTTACCCTACCAGGTCCAGAGTACTGATGGTTTCCTGTTAAACTCTTACCCTACCAGGTCCAGAGTACTGATGGTTTCCTGTTAAACTCTTACCCTACCAGGTCCAGAGTACTGATGGTTTCCTGTTAAACTCTTACCGTACCAGGTCCCCACTACTGATGGTTTCCTGTTAAACTCTTACCCTACCAGGTCCCCACTACTGATGGTTTCCTGTTAAACTCTTACTCTACCAGGTCCCCACTACTGATGGTTTCCTGTTAAACTCTTACCCTATCAGGTCCGGAGTACTGATGGTTTCCTGTTAAACTCTTACCCTACCAGGTCCGGAGTACTGATGGTTTCCTGTTAAACTCTTACCCTACCAGGTCTGGAGTACTGATGGTTTCCTGTTAAACTCTTACCCTACCAGGTCCAGAGTACTGATGGTTTCCTGTTAAACTCTTACCCTACCAGGTCCCCACTACTGATGGTTTCCTGTTAAACTCTTACCCTACCAGGTCCCCACTACTGATGGTTTCCTGTTAAACTCTTACCCTACCAGGTCCAGAGTACTGATGTTTTCCTGTTAAACTCTTACCCTACCAGGTCCAGAGTACTGATGGTTTCCTGTTAAACTCTTACCCTACCAGGTCCGGAGTACTGATGGTTTCCTGTTAAACTCTTACCCTACCAGGTCCAGAGTACTGATGGTTTCCTGTTAAACTCTTACCCTACCAGGTCCCCACTACTGATGGTTTCCTGTTAAACTCTTACCCTACCAGGTCCAGAGTACTGATGGTTTCCTGTTAAACTCTTACTCTACCAGGTCCAGAGTACTGATGGTTTCCTGTTAAACTCTTACTCTACCAGGTCTGGAGTACTGATGGTTTCCTGTTAAACTCTTACCCTACCAGGTCCGGAGTACTGATGGTTTCCTGTTAAACTCTTACCCTACCAGGTCCCCACTACTGATGGTTTCCTGTTAAACTCTTACCCTACCAGGTCTGGAGTACTGATGGTTTCCTGTTAAACTCTTACCCTACCAGGTCCAGAGTACTGATGGTTTCCTGTTAAACTCTTACCCTACCAGGTCCCCACTACTGATGGTTTCCTGTTAAACTCTTACCCTACCAGGTCCCCACTACTGATGGTTTCCTGTTAAACTCTTACCCTACCAGGTCCCCACTACTGATGGTTTCCTGTTAAACTCTTACCCTACCAGGTCTGGAGTACTGATGGTTTCCGGTTAAACTCTTACCCTACCAGGTCCAGAGTACTGATGGTTTCCTGTTAAACTCTTACCCTACCAGGTCCCCACTACTGATGGTTTCCTGTTAAACTCTTACCCTACCAGGTCCAGAGTACTGATGGTTTCCTGTTAAACTCTTACCCTACCAGGTCCGGAGTACTGATGGTTTCCTGTTAAACTCTTACCCTACCAGGTCCAGAGTACTGATGGTTTCCTGTTAAACTCTTACCCTACCAGGTCCAGAGTACTGATGGTTTCCTGTTAAACTCTTACCCTACCAGGTCCAGAGTACTGATGGTTTCCTGTTAAACTCTTACTCTACCAGGTCCCCACTACTGATGGTTTCCTGTTAAACTCTTACCCTACCAGGTCTGGAGTACTGATGGTTTCCTGTTAAACTCTTACCCTACCAGGTCCCCACTACTGATGGTTTCCTGTTAAACTCTTACCCTACCAGGTCTGGAGTACTGATGGTTTCCGGTTAAACTCTTACCCTACCAGGTCCAGAGTACTGATGGTTTCCTGTTAAACTCTTACCCTACCAGGTCCCCACTACTGATGGTTTCCTGTTAAACTCTTACCCTACCAGGTCCAGAGTACTGATGGTTTCCTGTTAAACTCTTACCCTACCAGGTCCCCACTACTGATGGTTTCCTGTTAAACTCTTACCCTACCAGGTCCCCACTACTGATGGTTTCCTGTTAAACTCTTACCCTACCAGGTCCGGAGTACTGATGGTTTCCTGTTAAACTCTTACCCTACCAGGTCTGGAGTACTGATGGTTTCCTGTTAAACTCTTACCCTACCAGGTCCCCACTACTGATGGTTTCCTGTTAAACTCTTACCCTACCAGGTCCAGAGTACTGATGGTTTCCTGTTAAACTCTTACCCTACCAGGTCCCCACTACTGATGGTTTCCTGTTAAACTCTTACCCTACCAGGTCCGGAGTACTGATGGTTTCCTGTTAAACTCTTACCCTACCAGGTCCAGAGTACTGATGGTTTCCTGTTAAACTCTTACCCTACCAGGTCCAGAGTACTGATGGTTTCCTGTTAAACTCTTACTCTACCAGGTCCAGAGTACTGATGGTTTCCTGTTAAACTCTTACTCTACCAGGTCTGGAGTACTGATGGTTTCCTGTTAAACTCTTACCCTACCAGGTCCGGAGTACTGATGGTTTCCTGTTAAACTCTTACCCTACCAGGTCCAGAGTACTGATGGTTTCCTGTTAAACTCTTACCCTACCAGGTCCGGAGTACTGATGGTTTCCTGTTAAACTCTTACTCTACCAGGTCCAGAGTACTGATGGTTTTCTGTTAAACTCTTACCCTACCAGGTCCAGAGTACTGATGGTTTCCTGTTAAACTCTTACCCTACCAGGTCCAGAGTACTGATGGTTTCCTGTTAAACTCTTACCCTACCAGGTCCCCACTACTGATGGTTTCCTGTTAAACTCTTACTCTACCAGGTCCCCACTACTGATGGTTTCCTGTTAAACTCTTACCCTACCAGGTCCGGAGTACTGATGGTTTCCTGTTAAACTCTTACCCTACCAGGTCCGGAGTACTGATGGTTTCCTGTTAAACTCTTACCCTACCAGGTCTGGAGTACTGATGGTTTCCTGTTAAACTCTTACCCTACCAGGTCCAGAGTACTGATGGTTTCCTGTTAAACTCTTACCCTACCAGGTCCCCACTATTGATGGTTTCCTGTTAAACTCTTACCCTACCAGGTCCCCACTACTGATGGTTTCCTGTTAAACTCTTACCCTACCAGGTCCCCACTACTGATGGTTTCCTGTTAAACTCTTACCCTACCAGGTCCAGAGTACTGATGGTTTCCTGTTAAACTCTTACCCTACCAGGTCCAGAGTACTGATGGTTTCCTGTTAAACTCTTACCCTACCAGGTCCAGAGTACTGATGGTTTCCTGTTAAACTCTTACCCTACCAGGTCCCCACTACTGATGGTTTCCTGTTAAACTCTTACCCTACCAGGTCCAGAGTACTGATGGTTTCCTGTTAAACTCTTACCCTACCAGGTCCCCACTACTGATGGTTTCCTGTTAAACTCTTACCCTACCAGGTCTGGAGTACTGATGGTTTCCTGTTAAACTCTTACCCTACCAGGTCCAGAGTACTGATGGTTTCCTGTTAAACTCTTACCCTACCAGGTCCCCACTACTGATGGTTTCCTGTTAAACTCTTACCCTACCAGGTCTGGAGTACTGATGGTTTCCTGTTAAACTCTTACCCTACCAGGTCCAGAGTACTGATGGTTTCCTGTTAAACTCTTACCCTACCAGGTCCCCACTACTGATGGTTTCCTGTTAAACTCTTACCCTACCAGGTCCAGAGTACTGATGGTTTCCTGTTAAACTCTTACCCTACCAGGTCCCCACTACTGATGGTTTCCTGTTAAACTCTTACCCTACCAGGTCTGGAGTACTGATGGTTTCCTGTTAAACTCTTACCCTACCAGGTCCAGAGTACTGATGGTTTCCTGTTAAACTCTTACCCTACCAGGTCCCCACTACTGATGGTTTCCTGTTAAACTCTTACCCTACCAGGTCTGGAGTACTGATGGTTTCCTGTTAAACTCTTACCCTACCAGGTCCAGAGTACTGATGGTTTCCTGTTAAACTCTTACCCTACCAGGTCCCCACTACTGATGGTTTCCTGTTAAACTCTTACCCTACCAGGTCCAGAGTACTGATGGTTTCCTGTTAAACTCTTACCCTACCAGGTCCCCACTACTGATGGTTTCCTGTTAAACTCTTACCCTACCAGGTCCCCACTACTGATGGTTTCCTGTTAAACTCTTACCCTACCAGGTCCGGAGTACTGATGGTTTCCTGTTAAACTCTTACCCTACCAGGTCTGGAGTACTGATGGTTTCCTGTTAAACTCTTACCCTACCAGGTCCCCACTACTGATGGTTTCCTGTTAAACTCTTACCCTACCAGGTCCAGAGTACTGATGGTTTCCTGTTAAACTCTTACCCTACCAGGTCCCCACTACTGATGGTTTCCTGTTAAACTCTTACCCTACCAGGTCCGGAGTACTGATGGTTTCCTGTTAAACTCTTACCCTACCAGGTCCAGAGTACTGATGGTTTCCTGTTAAACTCTTACCCTACCAGGTCCAGAGTACTGATGGTTTCCTGTTAAACTCTTACTCTACCAGGTCCAGAGTACTGATGGTTTCCTGTTAAACTCTTACTCTACCAGGTCTGGAGTACTGATGGTTTCCTGTTAAACTCTTACCCTACCAGGTCCGGAGTACTGATGGTTTCCTGTTAAACTCTTACCCTACCAGGTCCCCACTACTGATGGTTTCCTGTTAAACTCTTACCCTACCAGGTCCAGAGTACTGATGGTTTCCTGTTAAACTCTTACTCTACCAGGTCCAGAGTACTGATGGTTTTCTGTTAAACTCTTACCCTACCAGGTCCAGAGTACTGATGGTTTCCTGTTAAACTCTTACCCTACCAGGTCCAGAGTACTGATGGTTTCCTGTTAAACTCTTACCCTACCAGGTCCCCACTACTGATGGTTTCCTGTTAAACTCTTACTCTACCAGGTCCCCACTACTGATGGTTTCCTGTTAAACTCTTACCCTATCAGGTCCGGAGTACTGATGGTTTCCTGTTAAACTCTTACCCTACCAGGTCCGGAGTACTGATGGTTTCCTGTTAAACTCTTACCCTACCAGGTCTGGAGTACTGATGGTTTCCTGTTAAACTCTTACCCTACCAGGTCCAGAGTACTGATGGTTTCCTGTTAAACTCTTACCCTACCAGGTCCCCACTACTGATGGTTTCCTGTTAAACTCTTACGCTACCAGGTCCCCACTACTGATGGTTTCCTGTTAAACTCTTACCCTACCAGGTCCGGAGTACTGATGGTTTCCTGTTAAACTCTTACCCTACCAGGTCCAGAGTACTGATGGTTTCCTGTTAAACTCTTACCCTACCAGGTCCAGAGTACTGATGGTTTCCTGTTAAACTCTTACCCTACCAGGTCCAGAGTACTGATGGTTTCCTGTTAAACTCTTACCGTACCAGGTCCCCACTACTGATGGTTTCCTGTTAAACTCTTACCCTACCAGGTCCCCACTACTGATGGTTTCCTGTTAAACTCTTACTCTACCAGGTCCCCACTACTGATGGTTTCCTGTTAAACTCTTACCCTATCAGGTCCGGAGTACTGATGGTTTCCTGTTAAACTCTTACCCTACCAGGTCCGGAGTACTGATGGTTTCCTGTTAAACTCTTACCCTACCAGGTCTGGAGTACTGATGGTTTCCTGTTAAACTCTTACCCTACCAGGTCCAGAGTACTGATGGTTTCCTGTTAAACTCTTACCCTACCAGGTCCCCACTACTGATGGTTTCCTGTTAAACTCTTACCCTACCAGGTCCCCACTACTGATGGTTTCCTGTTAAACTCTTACCCTACCAGGTCCAGAGTACTGATGGTTTCCTGTTAAACTCTTACCCTACCAGGTCCAGAGTACTGATGGTTTCCTGTTAAACTCTTACCCTACCAGGTCCGGAGTACTGATGGTTTCCTGTTAAACTCTTACCCTACCAGGTCCAGAGTACTGATGGTTTCCTGTTAAACTCTTACCCTACCAGGTCCCCACTACTGATGGTTTCCTGTTAAACTCTTACCCTACCAGGTCCAGAGTACTGATGGTTTCCTGTTAAACTCTTACTCTACCAGGTCCAGAGTACTGATGGTTTCCTGTTAAACTCTTACTCTACCAGGTCTGGAGTACTGATGGTTTCCTGTTAAACTCTTACCCTACCAGGTCCGGAGTACTGATGGTTTCCTGTTAAACTCTTACCCTACCAGGTCCCCACTACTGATGGTTTCCTGTTAAACTCTTACCCTACCAGGTCTGGAGTACTGATGGTTTCCTGTTAAACTCTTACCCTACCAGGTCCAGAGTACTGATGGTTTCCTGTTAAACTCTTACCCTACCAGGTCCCCACTACTGATGGTTTCCTGTTAAACTCTTACCCTACCAGGTCCCCACTACTGATGGTTTCCTGTTAAACTCTTACCCTACCCTACCAGGTCCCCACTACTGATGGTTTCCTGTTAAACTCTTACCCTACCAGGTCCAGAGTACTGATGGTTTCCTGTTAAACTCTTACCCTACCAGGTCCAGAGTACTGATGGTTTCCTGTTAAACTCTTACCCTACCAGGTCCAGAGTACTGATGGTTTCCTGTTAAACTCTTACCCTACCAGGTCCCCACTACTGATGGTTTCCTGTTAAACTCTTACCCTACCAGGTCCAGAGTACTGATGGTTTCCTGTTAAACTCTTACCCTACCAGGTCCAGAGTACTGATGGTTTCCTGTTAAACTCTTACCCTACCAGGTCCAGAGTACTGATGGTTTCCTGTTAAACTCTTACTCTACCAGGTCCCCACTACTGATGGTTTCCTGTTAAACTCTTACCCTACCAGGTCCCCACTACTGATGGTTTTCTGTTAAACTCTTACCCTACCAGGTCCAGACTACTGATGGTTTCCTGTTAAACTCTTACCCTACCAGGTCCAGAGTACTGATGGTTTCCTGTTAAACTCTTACCCTACCAGGTCCGGAGTACTGATGGTTTCCTGTTAAACTCTTACCCTACCAGGTCCGGAGTACTGATGGTTTCCTGTTAAACTCTTACCCTACCAGGTCCAGAGTACTGATGGTTTCCTGTTAAACTCTTACTCTACCAGGTCCCCACTACTGATGGTTTCCTGTTAAACTCTTACCCTACCAGGTCCAGAGTACTGATGGTTTCCTGTTAAACTCTTACCCTACCAGGTCTGGAGTACTGATGGTTTCCTGTTAAACTCTTACCCTACCAGGTCTGGAGTACTGATGGTTTCCTGTTAAACTCTTACCCTACCAGGTCCCCACTACTGTTGGTTTCCTGTTAAACTCTTACCCTACCAGGTCCAGAGTACTGATGGTTTCCTGTTAAACTCTTACCCTACCAGGTCCCCACTACTGATGGTTTCCTGTTAAACTCTTACCCTACCAGGTCCGGAGTACTGATGGTTTCCTGTTAAACTCTTACCCTACCAGGTCCAGAGTACTGATGGTTTCCTGTTAAACTCTTACCCTACCAGGTCCAGAGTACTGATGGTTTCCTGTTAAACTCTTACTCTACCAGGTCCAGAGTACTGATGGTTTCCTGTTAAACTCTTACTCTACCAGGTCTGGAGTACTGATGGTTTCCTGTTAAACTCTTACCCTACCAGGTCCGGAGTACTGATGGTTTCCTGTTAAACTCTTACCCTACCAGGTCCCCACTACTGATGGTTTCCTGTTAAACTCTTACCCTACCAGGTCCAGAGTACTGATGGTTTCCTGTTAAACTCTTACTCTACCAGGTCCAGAGTACTGATGGTTTTCTGTTAAACTCTTACCCTACCAGGTCCAGAGTACTGATGGTTTCCTGTTAAACTCTTACCCTACCAGGTCCAGAGTACTGATGGTTTCCTGTTAAACTCTTACCCTACCAGGTCCCCACTACTGATGGTTTCCTGTTAAACTCTTACTCTACCAGGTCCCCACTACTGATGGTTTCCTGTTAAACTCTTACCCTATCAGGTCCGGAGTACTGATGGTTTCCTGTTAAACTCTTACCCTACCAGGTCCGGAGTACTGATGGTTTCCTGTTAAACTCTTACCCTACCAGGTCTGGAGTACTGATGGTTTCCTGTTAAACTCTTACCCTACCAGGTCCAGAGTACTGATGGTTTCCTGTTAAACTCTTACCCTACCAGGTCCCCACTACTGATGGTTTCCTGTTAAACTCTTACCCTACCAGGTCCCCACTACTGATGGTTTCCTGTTAAACTCTTACCCTACCAGGTCCAGAGTACTGATGGTTTCCTGTTAAACTCTTACCCTACCAGGTCCAGAGTACTGATGGTTTCCTGTTAAACTCTTACCCTACCAGGTCCCCACTACTGATGGTTTCCTGTTAAACTCTTACCCTATCAGGTCCGGAGTACTGATGGTTTCCTGTTAAACTCTTACCCTACCAGGTCCGGAGTACTGATGGTTTCCTGTTAAACTCTTACCCTACCAGGTCTGGAGTACTGATGGTTTTCTGTTAAACTCTTACCCTACCAGGTCCAGAGTACTGATGGTTTCCTGTTAAACTCTTACCCTACCAGGTCCCCACTACTGATGGTTTCCTGTTAAACTCTTACTCTACCAGGTCCCCACTACTGATGGTTTCCTGTTAAACTCTTACCCTATCAGGTCCGGAGTACTGATGGTTTCCTGTTAAACTCTTACCCTACCAGGTCCGGAGTACTGATGGTTTCCTGTTAAACTCTTACCCTACCAGGTCCCCACTACTGATGGTTTCCTGTTAAACTCTTACCCTACCAGGTCCGGAGTACTGATGGTTTCCTGTTAAACTCTTACCCTACCAGGTCCCCACTACTGCTGGTTTCCGTTTAAACTCTTACCCTACCAGGTCTGGAGTACTGATGGTTTCCTGTTAAACTCTTACCCTACCAGGTCCCCACTACTGATGGTTTCCTGTTAAACTCTTACCCTACCAGGTCCCCACTACTGATGGTTTCCTGTTAAACTCTTACCCTACCAGGTCCCCACTACTGCTGGTTTCCTGTTAAACTCTTACCCTACCAGGTCTGGAGTACTGATGGTTTCCTGTTAAACTCTTACCCTACCAGGTCTGGAGTACTGATGGTTTCCTGTTAAACTCTTACCCTACCAGGTCTGGAGTACTGATGGTTTCCTGTTAAACTCTTACCCTACCAGGTCCCCACTACTGCTGGTTTCCGTTTAAACTCTTACCCTACCAGGTCCAGAGTACTGCTGGTTTTCTCTTTTACCTGATCATTAATTGCACTCACCTTTTGTCCCAGGTCTAAATCAGTCCATGATTAGAGGGGAATAATAAAAAAGAAACCAGGGACTCTATAGAATTTCAGGGCTCTATATTGTCATCAGTCTATACTAACCTGCCTGTAGCCTGTCATCAGTCTATACTAACCTGCCTGTAGCCTGTCATCAGTCTATACTAACCAGCCTGTAGCCTGTCATCAGTCTATACTAACCTGCCTGTAGCCTGTCATCAGTCTATACTAACCAGCCTGTAGCCTGTCATCAGTCTATACTAACCTGCCTGTAGCCTGTCATCAGTCTATACTAACCTGCCTGTAGCCTGTCATCAGTCTATACTAACCGGCCTGTTCTCTGTCATCAGTCTATACTAACCAGCCTGTAGCCTGTCATCAGTCTATACTAACCAGCCTGTAGCCTGTCATCAGTCTATACTAACCTGCCTGTTCTCTGTCATCAGTCTATACTAACCTGCCTGTTCTCTGTCATCAGTCTATACTAACCTGCCTGTTCTCTGTCATCAGTCTATACTAACCTGCCTGTTCTCTGTCATCAGTCTATACTAACCTGCCTGTTCTCTGTCATCAGTCTATACTAACCTGCCTGTAGCCTGTCATCAGTCTATACTAACCTGCCTGTTCTCTGTCATCAGTCTATACTAACCAGCCTGTAGCCTGTCATCAGTCTATACTAACCTGCCTGTAGCCTGTCATCAGTCTATACTAACCTGCCTGTATGTAGCCTGTCATCAGTCTATACTAACCAGCCTGTATGTAGCCTGTCATCAGTCTATACTAACCTGCCTGTATGTAGCCTGTCATCAGTCTATACTAACCTGCCTGTAGCCTGTCATCAGTCTATACTAACCAGCCTGTATGTAGCCTGTCATCAGTCTATACTAACCAGCCTGTATGTAGCCTGTCATCAGTCTATACTAACCTGCCTGTATGTAGCCTGTCATCAGTCTATACTAACCAGCCTGTATGTAGCCTGTCATCAGTCTATACTAACCTGCCTGTATGTAGCCTGTCATCAGTCTATACTAACCTGCCTGTAGCCTGTCATCAGTCTATACTAACCAGCCTGTAGCCTGTCATCAGTCTATACTAACCAGCCTGTAGCCTGTCATCAGTCTATACTAACCAGCCTGTAGCCTGTCATCAGTCTATACTAACCTGACTGTAGCCTGTCATCAGTCTATACTAACCTGCCTGTTCTCTGTCATCAGTCTATACTAACCAGCCTGTAGCCTGTCATCAGTCTATACTAACCTGCCTGTAGCCTGTCATCAGTCTATACTAACCTGCCTGTAGCCTGTCATCAGTCTATACTAACCTGCCTGTTCTCTGTCATCAGTCTATACTAACCAGCCTGTAGCCTGTCATCAGTCTATACTAACCTGCCTGTAGCCTGTCATCAGTCTATACTAACCTGCCTGTAGCCTGTCATCAGTCTATACTAACCTGCCTGTAGCCTGTCATCAGTCTATACTAACCAGCCTGTAGCCTGTCATCAGTCTATACTAACCTGCCTGTATGTAGCCTGTCATCAGTCTATACTAACCAGCCTGTATGTAGCCTGTCATCAGTCTATACTAACCTGCCTGTATGTAGCCTGTCATCAGTCTATACTAACCTGCCTGTAGCCTGTCATCAGTCTATACTAACCAGCCTGTATGTAGCCTGTCATCAGTCTATACTAACCTGCCTGTATGTAGCCTGTCATCAGTCTATACTAACCTGCCTGTAGCCTGTCATCAGTCTATACTAACCAGCCTGTAGCCTGTCATCAGTCTATACTAACCAGCCTGTAGCCTGTCATCAGTCTATACTAACCAGCCTGTAGCCTGTCATCAGTCTATACTAACCTGCCTGTAGCCTGTCATCAGTCTATACTAACCTGCCTGTTCTCTGTCATCAGTCTATACTAACCAGCCTGTAGCCTGTCATCAGTCTATACTAACCTGCCTGTAGCCTGTCATCAGTCTATACTAACCTGCCTGTAGCCTGTCATCAGTCTATACTAACCTGCCTGTTCTCTGTCATCAGTCTATACTAACCAGCCTGTAGCCTGTCATCAGTCTATACTAACCTGCCTGTAGCCTGTCATCAGTCTATACTAACCTGCCTGTAGCCTGTCATCAGTCTATACTAACCTGCCTGTTCTCTGTCATCAGTCTATACTAACCTGCCTGTTCTCTGTCATCAGTCTATACTAACCTGCCTGTTTCCTGTCATCAGTCTATACTAACCTGCCTGTTTCCTGTCATCAGTTGGATGTGTCTTGTCTACATCCCATTATGTGAAGGGATGGAGGTTCCCACACTGCTGTACTGAAATAGCAGAGGAGGATCACAGAGGTCAAAGACAGAACACTGACAATCACAGAGGAGCCATAATGCTGTAATCACTCTAACATATGTGACACCAGGAAATAGTTATTTAACATACAGTTGAAGTCGGAAGTTAACATACACTAAGGTTGGAGTCATTAAAACTCGTTTTTTAACCATTCCACAAATGTCTTGTTAACAAACTATAGTTTCGGCAAGTCGGTTAGTTTAACATATACACTATGTCTACATGGATGGGTTCTTGGCAAAGATTTAACTTTTAATTTAACTTAAAGCCATGTCTCTGTTACATTATACGGCAGACAAGCAATGACATTACATTTGATGTGGGGTTAGAATAGAATGTGGATTGATACCAAATGTATGCTACACATCCTGGAAGAAATCAACTATGTCTGTGTCGATGGGATCTGGGAAAGGGGACACGTTTAATTGAATGTAAAGCATTGATTTGATAGTCAAGTCTCTCTAATATATGATTGCTAAGTTATGCCCACCACACCTCAGGTAGTTGTACTGTAGGCCAGTACTTCTCAACCTGGGGGTATATCTACCCCTGGGGAAACTTTTTTAAAATTTTTATTTCACCTTTATTTAACCAGGTAGGCTAGTTGAGAACAAGTTCTCATTTGCAACTGCGACCTGGCCAAGATAAAGCATAGCAGTGTGAACAGACAACAACACAGAGTTACACATGGAGTAAACAATAAACAAGTCAATAACATAGTAGGGGAAAAAAAGAAAAAAAAGAGAATCTATATACAATGTGTGCAAAAGGCATGAGGAGGTAGGCAATAAATAGGCCATAGGAGCGAATAATTACAATTTAGCAGATTAACACTGGGGTGATAAATCATCAGATGATCATGTGCAAATAGAGATACTGGTGTGCAAAAGAGCAGAAAAGTAAATAAATGAAAACAGTATGGGGATGAGGTAGGTAAATTGGGTGGGCTATATACCGATGGACTATGTACAGCTGCAGCGATCGGTTAGCTGCTCAGATAGCAGATATTTAAAGTTGTTGAGGGAGATAAAAGTCTCCAACTTCAGAGATTTTTGCAATTCGTTCCAGTCGCAGGCAGCAGAGAACTGGAAGGAAAGGCGGCCAAATGAGGTTTTGGCTTTAGGGATGATCAGTGAGATACACCTGCTGGAGCGCATACTACGGGTGGGTGTTGCCATCGTGACCAGTGAACTGAGATAAGGCGGCGCTTTACCTAGCATAGCCTTGTAGATGACCTGGAGCCAGTGGGTCTGACGACGAACATGCAGCGAGGGCCAGCCAACTAGAGCATACAGGTCGCAGTGGTGGGTGGTATAAGGTGCTTTAGTAACAAAACGGATGGCACTGTGATAAACTGCATCCAATTTGCTGAGTAGAGTATTGGAAGCTATTTTGTAGATGACATCGCCGAAGTCGAGGATCGGTAGGATAGTCAGCTTTACTAGGGTAAGTTTGGCGGCGTGAGTGAAGGAGGCTTTGTTGCGAAATAGAAAGCCGACTCTCGATTTGATTTTGGATTGGAGATGTTTGATATGAGTCTGGAAGGAGAGTTTGCAGTCTAGCCAGACACCTAGGTACTTATAGATGTCCACATATTCTAGGTCGGAACCATCCAGGGTGGTGATGCTAGTCGGGCGTGCGGGTGCAGGCAGCGACCGGTTGAAAAGCATGCATTTGGTTTTACTAGCGTTTAAGAGCAGTTGGAGGCCACGGAAGGAGTGTTGTATGGCATTGAAGCTCGTCTGGAGGTTTGTTAACACAGTGTCCAAGGAAGGGCCAGAAGTATACAGAATGGTGTCGTCTGCGTAGAGGTGGATCAGGGAATCGCCCGCAGCAAGAGCAACATCATTGATATATACAGAGAAAAGAGTCGGCCCGAGAATTGAACCCTGTGGTACCCCCATAGAGACTGCCAGAGGACCGGACAACATGCCCTCCGATTTGACACACTGAACTCTGTCTGCAAAGTAGTTGGTGAACCAGGCAAGGCAGTCATTAGAAAAACCGTGTCGACAGAGAATCCAAGCCAGATGGCGAAAGAGGTATTGTAGAATTTTGTTTGCTAACTGGTGCTAGCTTCGTGGCAGTGGCGTTAGGGCAGTGGCGTGCCGTGGGCCTGGGGCCTGGGCCTTCAGTGAGGTACTACACAGTCCCACCCGAATTAATCCACCTCATTATGATGCCATGGCTCTAGACACTATACATTTAGACAGAAACGCAGTATAACCAGGCGTTGCGTCACCTTGAAATTGACAAATTGACATTTTTGGGTAAACAGTGTTTACCCAAAAACATGACACAATCAATGAGTCTTTTCAATATTTCCCTTCACCTTTTCATTGTGCAGCTCCGTTGCCCTGCGCGCTTGTTCTTTGAGCTGTAGATCCACTCCGGTGTCCCCAAAAGTTTTCAAAAGCACCATTGCTTGTTAGTGCCCAGCCGTACTTTGGTGTCTCGTTGCTGCCTTGGTTAGACAACTCAAGTTTGCAAAGCCAGTGTGGCTCCAAACACCAAATTGATCACTTGCAAATAATAGGCATTCCCAGCAGTACAGTTTGCAGTGCTTCTCGGAGCCAAGGAGCCTGTGAGCCATTGACAGCGCTCGTAGTTGAAACTTTGAAAGTGGCGAGCGAACGAAGCCCTTTCCCGCCTGTGACAGGCTTTGTGGCGTCGGGCGACCTCTCCTTACAATGTCTAACTTTTCTTGAAAAGTTCGTCTTGAGAATGCCGTTATAATTATATCCTCGACCAAATCGATATCTTCTCCTCCTTCCGCCATTGTGGGTTGAAAAAACAGCTTAGCAGTACGCGAATTAATTCGTTTATCAAATTCAGTTTCCTAGATCTCCATAGGACCTGCCTCTCAATATTGGTAATCCAATCAAAAGACGTGCACGCACTACGCCTGCTAGCTGGCTCCTGTGTAACACTGGAGCCAGCCAGCAGGCGTACAATAGCCAACTCTAAAGCTGATTGGTTGACACTAAATTTTCATTTCCATTCACTATAAGCTACAAGCGCCCGCACTGTTGATTCTGAAGGCCTGAGGGCAGATTTTAGACCCCTGGCAACACATGATGGCTGAATATGATTGGATAAAAGATCTAACATAAAGACCAGCCCTCCAAATCTCAACCTGGGGCTGGAAGCAGTGCAACCAAGAGGAAAGCTATGAAATGAAGAGTATAACTCTTACTCTGGGGAATAATTTAATACATATTTGTGGGAAAATATATTTAAATTTTTTTTATATTCTGATGATGTTTAGGCCAGCAGAGAAGGCCTTGCAGGCCCTGACGGCCCACCACTGCGTTAGGGGATAGCTTCGGTACTGGGTGCCACGGAGGGTGCAAGCTAGCTGTGAGCTAGCTAGCTGCAACTGTGAGCTAGCTAGCTGCTAGCTAGCTGCAAGCTAGCTGTGAGGATCAGAAGTAGTGGATAACGGCAGGAATCCGGCGTTGTTGTGGAGAGACAGTCCGATGCTGGTAGATTGGCGAGTAATATCCAGGCTAAGAACAGGGCTGGTGTCTGTGCAGAAGGTAAAAGTGACTAAATAGCTTGTAGCTGATTAGCTGGTTAGCTACTGGAGGTTCTTGAATGTGTTCCAAAGTTAAAAATAATAGCGATTCCGTATCACGTTGGGTGAGGCAGGTTACCGGAAGGTATAATCGAATTAAAAATCGAAAAGAGATAGAAAAGAAAATTAAAATATATACAAAAAATACGAAAAATACAAAAGTACACGGGAGGACGGACAAAACACGCCTACACTGCTACGCCATCTTGGATCGAATGAAGAACAGCAGCAGTATCCACAGGGCTACTTACTGTTTACTGCTTACTGAAAAAATGCACATGAGAAAAACCGCTGCTGCAGACCAGTTATGAGTCCTTTCCATCATAGTTCTGGGAGTCATCTCTTCTTCTCTCCAGCTCATTCCAACCCATGCTGCTGTTCTCTCTTCTTCTCTCCAGCTCATTCCATCCCATGCTGCTGTTCTCTCTTCTTCTCTCGAGCTCATTCCATCCCATGCTGCTGTTCTCTCTTCTTCTCTCCAGCTCATTCCAACCCATGCTGCTGTTCTCTCTTCTTCTCTCCAGCTCATTCCATCCCATGCTGCTGTCATCTCTTCTTCTCTCCAGCTCATTCCAACCCATGCTGCTGTCATCTCTTCTTCTCTCCAGCTCATTCCAACCCATGCTGCTGTTCTCTCTTCTTCTCTCCAGCTCATTCCAACCCATGCTGCTGTCATCTCTTCTTCTCTCCAGCTCATTCCAACCCATGCTGCTGGTGTCTCTTCTTCTCTCCAGCTCATTCCAACCCATGCTGCTGTTCTCTCTTCTTCTCTCCAGCTCATTCCAACCCATGCTGCTGTCATCTCTTCTTCTCTCCAGCTCATTCCAACCCATACTGCTGTCATCTCTTCTTCTCTCCAGCTCATTCCAACCCATGCTGCTGTTCTCTCTTCTTCTCTCCAGCTCATTCCAACCCATGCTGCTGTTCTCTCTTCTTCTCTCCAGCTCATTCCAACCCCTGCTGCTGTTCTCTCTTCTTCTCTCCAGCTCATTCCAACCCATGCTGCTGTCATCTCTTCTTCTCTCCAGCTCATTCCAACCCATGCTGCTGTTCTCTCTTCTTCTCTCCAGCTCATTCCAACCCCTGCTGCTGTTCTCTCTTCTTTCTTCTCTCCAGCTCATTCCAACCTATACTGCTGTTCTCTCTTCTTCTCTCCAGCTCATTCCAACCCATGCTGCTGTTCTCTCTTCTTCTCTCCAGCTCATTCCAACCCATACTGCTGTTCTCTCTTCTTCTCTCCAGCTCATTCCAACCCATGCTGCTGGTGTCTCTTCTTCTCTCCAGCTCATTCCAACCCATGCTGCTGTTCTCTCTTCTTCTCTCCAGCTCATTCCAACCCATACTGCTGTTCTCTCTTCTTCTCTCCAGCTCATTCCAACCCATGCTGCTGTCATCTCTTCTTCTCTCCAGCTCATTCCAATCCATGCTGCTGTTCTCTCTTCTTCTCTCCAGCTCATTCCAACCCATGCTGCTGTTCTCTCTTCTTCTCTCCAGCTCATTCCAACCCATGCTGCTGTCATCTCTTCTTCTCTCCAGCTCATTCCAACCCATGCTGCTGTTCTCTCTTCTTCTCTCCAGCTCATTCCAATCCATGCTGCTGCGCTCTCTTCTTCTCTCCAGCTCATTCCAACCCATACTGCTGTTCTCTCTTCTTCTCTCCAGCTCATTCCAACCCATGCTGCTGTTCTCTCTTCTTCTCTCCAGCTCATTCCAACCCATGCTGCTGTCATCTCTTCTTCTCTCCAGCTCATTCCAACCAGTGCTGCTGTTCTCTCTTCTTCTCTCCAGCTCATTCCAACCCATGCTGCTGTTCTCTCTTCTTCTCTCCAGCTCATTCCAACCCATACTGCTGTTCTCTCTTCTTCTCTCCAGCTCATTCCAATCTATACTGCTGTTCTCTCTTCTTCTCTCCAGCTCATTCCAATCCATACTGCTGTTCTCTCTTCTTCTCTCCAGCTCATTCCAACTCATGCTGCTGTTCTCTCTTCTTCTCTCCAGCTCATTCCAACTCATGCTGCTAATCTTGAGTGTCTTACGTTTTCTGATGGCAATAGCAGAGTGAATATAATATGCCAAATGTGGGATACATATACTGGCACCACATTAGTCTGTTCTTATATACTGGCACCACATTAGTCTGTTCTTATATACTGGCACCACATTAGTCTGTTCTTATATACTGGCACCACATTAGTCTGTTCTTATATACTGGCACCACATTAGTCTGTTCTTATATACTGGCACCACATTAGTCTGTTCTTATATACTGGCACCACATGAGTCTGTTCTTATATACTGGCACCACATGAGTCTGTTCTTATATACTGGCACCACATTAGTCTGTTCTTATATACTGGCACCACATGAGTCTGTTCTTATATACTGGCACCACATTAGTCTGTTCTTATATACTGGCACCACATTAGTCTGTTCTTATATACTGGCACCACATTAGTCTGTTCGTATATACTGGCACCACATAAGTCTGTTCTTATATACTGGCACCACATTAGTCTGTTCTTATATACTGGCACCACATTAGTCTGTTCTTATATACTGGCACCACATGAGTCTGTTCTTATATACTGGCACCACATTAGTCTGTTCTTATATACTGGCACCACATTAATCTGTTCTTATATACTGGCACCACATTAGTCTGTTCTTATATACTGGCACCACATTAGTCTGTTCTTATATACTGGCACCACATGAGTCTGTTCTTATATACTGGCACCACATGAGTCTGATCTTATATACTGGCACCACATTAGTCTGTTCTTATATACTGGCACCACATTAGTCTGTTCTTATATACTGGCACCACATGAGTCTGTTCTTATATACTGGCACCACATGAGTCTGTTCTTATATACTGGCACCACATGAGTCTGTTCTTATATACTGGCACCACATGAGTCTGTTCTTATATACTGGCACCACATGAGTCTGTTCTTATATACTGGCACCACATGAGTCTGTTCTTATATACTGGCACCACATGAGTCTGTTCTTATATACTGGCACCACATGAGTCTGTTCTTATATACTGGCACCACATTAGTCTGTTCGTATATACTGGCACCACATGAGTCTGTTCTTATATACTGGCACCACATTAGTCTGTTCTTATATACTGGCACCACATGAGTCTGTTCTTATATACTGGCACCACACGAGTCTGTTCTTATATACTGGCACCACATTAGTCTGTTCTTATATACTGGCACCACATTAGTCTGTTCTTATATACTGGCACCACATGAGTCTGATCTTATATACTGGCACCACATTAGTCTGTTCTTATATACTGGCACCACATTAGTCTGTTCTTATATACTGGCACCACATTAGTCTGTTCTTATATACTGGCACCACATTAGTCTGTTCTTATATACTGGCACCACATGAGTCTGTTCTTATATACTGGCACCACATGAGTCTGTTCTTATATACTGGCACCACATTAGTCTGTTCTTATATACTGGCACCACATTAGTCTGTTCTTATATACTGGCACCACATTAATCTGTTCTTATATACTGGCACCACATGAGTCTGTTCTTATATACTGGCACCACATTAGTCTATTCTTATATACTGGCACCACATGAGTCTGATCTTATATACTGAGACCACATTAATCTGTTCTTCTATACTGGCACCACATTAGTCTGATCTTATATACTGGCACCACATGAGTCTGTTCTTATATACTGGCACCACATTAGTCTGATCTTATATACTGGCACCACATTAGTCTGTTCTTATATACTGGCACCACATGAGTCTGTTCTTATATACTGGCACCACATGAGTCTGTTATTCTATACTGGCACCACATTAATCTGATCTTATATACTGGCACCACATTAATCTGATCTTATATACTGGCACCACATTAGTCTGATCTTATATACTGGCACCACATTAATCCTTTCGTATATACTGGCACCACATGAGTCTGTTCTTATATACTGGCACCACATGAGTCTGTTCGTATATACTGGCACCACATGAGTCTGTTCTTATATACTGGCACCACATGAGTCTGTTCGTATATACTGGCACCACATGAGTCTGTTCGTATATACTGGCACCACATGAGTCTGTTCGTATTAGAGGAAAAATTAAAGTCAATATCTTCCTCCCACATGGTAGCCTATCCCATACATAATGCATTCATTTTGACCAGATCCCTGAGGGAGAGGGAGAGCTCAATGGGCCCTTGTCCAAAGTAGTGCACTATACATAGGGTGCCATTTAGAGCTCAATGGGCCCTGGTCCAAAGTAGTGCACTATACATAGGGTGCCATTTAGAGCTCTATGGGTCCTGGTCCAAAGTAGTGCACTATACACAGGGTGCCATTTAGAGCTCTATGGGTCCTGGTCCAAAGTAGTGCACTATACATAGGGTGCCATTTAGAGCTCTATGGGTCCTGGTTCAAAGTAGTGCACTATACATAGGGTGCCATTTGGGAGGCAGATGTGTCTTTCTAACATGTGGTTGTTTTCTCTCTCTTCTTCCAGGAATGGTCTGGGCTGAGTGTAAGGAGATCTGGTCCCAGGGGGCTCGGGAATATCTTTCGGAGACATGGAATCTTCTAGACTTTGGAATGCTGAGCCTTTTCGTGACATCCTTCATCACTAGATTTATGGCGTTCTGGCATGCGTATGCAGCACAGAGCTACGTCAACAAGCACTATACCAACCTGTCCAACATTACCCTGGTCCCAGAGATAGAGTACTACAGACTGGGTGAGTGCAGACAGAAACCTGTCCAACATTACCCTGGTCCCAGAGACAGAGTTCTCCAGCTGGCCCCAGAGACAGAGTAGTCCAGCTGGTCCCAGAGACAGAGTAGTCCAGCTGGTCCCAGAGACAGAGTACTCCAGCTGGTCCCAGAGACAGAGTAGTCCAGCTGGCCCCAGAGACAGAGTAGTCCAGCTGCCCCCAGAGACAGAGTAGTCCAGCTGGCCCCAGAGACAGAGTAGTCCAGCTGGCCCCAGAGACAGAGTAGTCCAGCTGGCCCCAGAGACAGAGTAGTCCAGCTGGCCCCAGAGACAGAGTACTCCAGCTGGTCCCAGAGACAGAGTACTCCAGCTGGTCCCAGAGACAGAGTACTCCAGCTGGTCCCAGAGACAGAGTACTCCAGCTGGCCCCAGAGACAGAGTACTCCAGCTGGCCCCAGAGACAGAGTTATCCAGCTGGCCCTAGAGACATAGTTCTCCAGCTGGCCCCTGGTCCCAGAGATGGTCCCAGGATCCCCCTGGTCCCAGGATCCCTGATCTGTTAATTGCCAGCTAGCCTGGTCCCTGATCTGTTAATTGCCAGCTAGCCTGGTCCCTGATCTGGTTGTTGCCAGCTAGCCTGGTCCCTGATCTGTTTGTTGCCAGCTAGCCTGATCCCTGATCCGTTTGTTGCCAGCTAGCCTGGTCCCTGATCCGTTTGTTGCCAGCTAGCCTGGTCCCTGATCAAATTGTGCTCTTGCCAACTCCATTGCTCATTGTCAAGCCAAACCGAACGAAACCGGCACCCAAGCTAAAAAATATCACAGTGAATGTTATTCATGACAGTAGAATACATTAAAAAGGCACCTTTTCCCAGACAAAAGCTGCAGAACATATCAGGTGCTGGAGATATCGGTCACTTCATGACCAATGAAAAGGAAAATGCTACACGCTGCTGCCCATGCTCCGTTTGCCCCATCCAAGTAGACATAGTGTGTACAGTTGAAGTCGGAAGTTTACATACACCTTAGCCAAATACATTTCAACGCAGTTTTTCACAATTCCTGACATTTAATCCTAGTAACAATTCCCTGTCTTAGGTCAGTTAGGATCACCACTTTATTGTAAGAATGTGAAATGTAGAGAGAGAAAAACTGGAATAAATCATTATTTCTTTCATCACATTTTGCCACAACTTTGGAAGTGTGCTTGCGGTCATTGTCCATTTGGAAAAACCATTTGCGACCAAGCTTTAACTTCCTGACTGATGTCTTGAGATGTTGCTTCAATATATCCGCATAATTTTCCTGCCTCATGAAGCCATATATTTTGTGAAGTGCACCAGTCCCTCCTGCAGCAAAGCACCCACACAACATGATGCTGCCCACCCCCGTGCTTCACGGTTGGGATGGTGTCTTCGGCTTGCAAGCCTCCCCCTTTTTTCTCCAAACATAACGATAGTCATTATGGCCAAACAGTTCTATTTTTATTTCATCAGACCAGAGGACATTTCTCCAAAAAGTACGATCTTTGTCCCAATGTGCATTTGCAAACCGTAGTCTGGCTTTTTTATGGCGGTTTTGGAGCAGTGGCTTCTTCCTTGCTGAGTGGCCTTTCAGGTTAGGTTGATATAGGACTCGTTTTACTGTGGATATAGATACTTTTGTACCGGTTTCCTCCAGAATCTTCACAAGGTCCTTTGCTGTTGTTCTGGGATTGATTTACACCGTTCGCACCAAAGTACGTTCATCTCTAGGAGACAGAACACGTCTCCTTCCTGAGTGGTGTCACGTTCGTTGTAGTGAGGAGACCAAGGTGCAGCGTGATGTGAATACATTCTTCTTTAATAATTGAAGAACACTAAACAAACTAACAAAATGAACGTGAAGCTAATTACAACGAGTGCTGACATGCAACCACATATAGACAACTAAGGTCAGGGTGTGACAGTACCCCCCCATAAAGGTGCGGACTCCCGACCGCAAACCTGAACTTATAGGGGAGGGTCCGAGTGGGCATCTACCCTCGGTGGCGGCTCTGGTTCTGGACGCCGCCCCCCATCTTTACACTGGTCCCTCCGCCTTTGTAGAGCTGAACCCTGGCTCATCGCCGGAGACCCCGGGCTGGGGACCGTCACCGGAGGCTCCGGACTGGGGATCGTCGCCGGAGGCCCCGGACTGGGGATCGTCGCCGGAGGCCCCGGACTGGGGATCGTCGCCGGAGGCCCCGGACTGGGGATCGTCGCCGGAGGCCCCGGACTGGGGATCGTCGCCGGAAGCCCCGGACTGGGGATCGTCGCCGGAGGCCCCGGACTGGGGATCGTCGCCGGAGGCTCCGGACTGGGGATCGTCGCCGGAGGCCCCGGACTGGGGATCGTCGCCGGAAGCCCCGGACTGGGGATCGTCGCCGGAGGCTCCGGACTGGGGATCGTCGCCGGAGGCTCCGGACTGGGGATCGTCGCCGGAGGCTCCGGACTGGGGATCGTCGCCGGAGGCTCCGGACTGGGGATCGTCGCCGGAGGCTCCGGACTGGGGATCGTCGCCGGAGGCTCCGGACTGGAGAGCAACTCTGGAGGCTCCGGACTGGAGGGCGTCTCTGGAGGCTCCGGACTGGAGGGCGTCTCTGGAGGCTCCGGACTGGAGGGCGTCTCTGGAGGCTCCGGACTGGAGAGCGTCTCTGGAGGATCCGGGCTGGAGACCGTCGCTGGAGGCTCCGGACTGGGGGCCCTCGTTAGAGGCTTCGTGCCCTGTCTCACCCCTGGAGGCTTCTTGCCCTGGATCATCACTGGAGGCTTCGTGCCATGGATCATCACTGGAGGCTTTGTGCCATGGGTCATCTCTGGAGGCTTCGTGCCATGGATCATCACTGGAGGCTTCGTGCCATGGATCATCACTGGAGGCTTCGTGCCATGGATCATCACTGGAGGCTTCGTGCCATGGATCATCACTGGAGGCTTCGTGCCATGGATCATCACTGGAGGCTTCGTGCCATGGATCATCACTGGAGTGGAGAGACACACAGGAGGCCTGGCTCTGGGAGCAGGCACAGGACTCACCAGGCTGGGGAGACATACAGGAGGGTTAGTTATTGGCCGAGGCACAGGCCTCACCAGGCTGGGGAGACATACAGGAGGCCTTGTCCTTGGCCGAGGCACTGGATACACTGGGCCGTGGAGGCACACTGGAAGTCTCGAGCTAAGAGCCTGCACAACCCATCCTGGCTGGATGGTGACTTTGGCCCGGCACGTGCGGGGCGCAGGCACAGGACGCACTGGGCTGTGCAGACGCACTGGAGACACAGTGCGTAGAGCTGGCGGAGGATAACCCGGGCCGAGGAGACGCACTGGAGACCAGATGCGCTGAGCTGGCACCATCCATCCTGGCTGGATGCCCACTCTAGCCCGGTGGATGCGAGGAGCTGGAATATAGCGCACCGGGCTATGAGTGCGCACTGGGGACACCATAGCACGGGGCCTGACCAGTCACATGCTCGCCACAGTAAGCACGGGGAGTTGGCTCAGGTCTCCAACCTGACTCTGCCACACTCCCCGTGTGCCGCCCCCCCCAAAAAATTATGGGGCTGCCTCTCGTGCACGCCTCGTTGAGCCAACTCCTCGTAGCGTCGCCGCTCCGCCTTCGCTGCCTCCAGCTCCTCTTTAGGACGGCGATATTCTCCTGTCTGTGCCCAGGGTCCCATGCCGTCCAGGATTTCTTCCCATGTCCAACTCTCTCCTGCTCCCTCTTACCACGCTGCTTGGTCCGTTTTTGGTGGGTTATTCTGTCACGTTTGTTGTAGTGAGGAGACCAAGGCGCAGCGTGATGTGAATACATTCTTTCATAATTGAAGAACACTAAACAAATAACAAAATTAACGTGAAGCTAATTACAACGAGTGCTGACATGCAACTACACATAGACAACTAAGGTCAGGGCGTGACAAGCGGTATGACGGCTGCGTGGTCCCATGGTGTTTATACTTGTGTACTATTGTTTGTACAGATGAACGTGGTATTTTCAGGATTTTGAAAATTGCTCCCAAGGATGAACCAGACTTGTGGAGGTCTACAATTTTTTTCTGAGGTCTTGGCTGATTTCTTTTGATATTCCCATGATGTCAAGCAAAGAGGCACTGAGTTTGAAGGTACACCTCCAATTGACTCAGATGATGTCAATTAGCCTATCAGAAGCTTCTAAAGCCATTACATTTTCTGGAATTTTCCAGGCTGTTTAAAGGCACAGTCAACTTAGTGTATGTAAACTTCTGACCCACTGGAATTGTGATACAGTGAATTATAAGTGAAATAATCTGTCTGTAAACAATTCTTGGAAAAATGACTTGTCATGCACAAAGTAGATGTCCTAACCGACTTGCCGAAACTATAGTTTGTTATCAAGACATTTGTGGAGTGGTTAAAAAACTAGTTATAATGACTCCAACCTTAGTGTATGTTAACTTCCGACTTCAACTGTATGTTAAATAACTATTTCCTGGTGTCACATATGTTAGAGTGATTACAGCATTATGGCCCCTCTGTGATTGTCAGTGTTCTGTCTTTGACCTCTGTGATCCCGCTCTGCTATTTCAGTACAGCAGTGTGGGAACCTCCATCCCTTCACTGTGATGGGATGTAGACAAGACACATCCAACTGATGGCAACGGGATCAGTCTACCTAAACATGCGATTGAGCCACACTTCTCATCTCCATGGAAAAAGTCCTGAATGATACAGCAATCTCTGTATCTCTCTTTCTCTCTCTCTCTCTCTCTAGCCCGTAATAACTGGGTTCCCTCGGACCCCCAGATCATCTCAGAGGGTCTGTATTCCATCGCTGTGGTACTGAGCTTCTCTCGCATCGCCTACATCCTCCCAGCTAATGAGAGTTTCGGGCCACTGCAGATATCTCTGGGACGCACGGTGAAAGATATCTTCAAGTTCATGGTGATCTTCATCATGGTTTTTGTGGCCTTCATGTTTGGAATGTTCAATCTCTACTCCTACTACCTGGGAGCCAAGCAGAACGACGCCTTCACCACGTGAGTAATTATGGAGGAAATGGGATACATACAGTGACGTTGGAAAGTATTCAGAGCCCTTGACTTTTTCCACATTTTGTTATGTTAACAGCCTGAATTAAAAATGTATTACGTTTATATTTTTATCTGGCCTACACACAATACCCCATAATGTCAAAGTGGAATTATGTTTTCAAAAATCTTTAAAAGGGCACCTATTGGTAGATGGGTAAAAAAAAAGCAGACATTACATATCCCCTTGATCGTGGTGAAGTTATTAATTACACTTTGAATGGTGTATCAATACACCCAGTCACTACAAATATACAGGCATCCTTCCTAACTCAGTTGCAGGAGAGGAAGGAAACCACTCAGGGATTTCACCGTGAGGATAATGGTGACTTTAAAACAGTTACAGAGTTTATCAACTGCGATAGGAGAAAACTGAGGATGGATCACGAATATTGTAGTTACTCCACAATACTAACCTAATTGACAGAGGGAAAAGAAGGAAACCTGCACATAATAAAATTACCCAAAATATGCATTCTGTCTGCAACAAGGCAGTAAAGTAATACCGCAAAAATGTGGCAAAAGAATGAACTGAATACAAAGTGTTATGTTTGGGGCTGTCACGTTCCTGACCTTATTTCCTTTGTTTAGTATGGTTTAGTTGGTCAGGACGTGAGCTGGGTGGGCATTCTATGTTATGTGTTTCTATGTTGGGTTCATTGTATTAGCCTGATATGGTTCTCAATCAGGGGTAGGTGTTTTACGTTTCCTCTGATTGAGAACCATATTAAGGCAGGCTGTTCTCACTGTTTGTTTGTGGGTGATTGTTGCTGTGTCTGTGTTTGTTCACCACACGGTACTGTTTCGTTCGTTTGTTCCTGTTCGTGCGTTCATGTTTATATGTTCTCAAGTTCAGGTCTGTTCACGTCGTTTTGTTGTTTTTGTATTTTGTCAGTGTTCTGTTTTGTTGGATAATCATTAAAATTCAACATCATGAACATTCACCACGCTGCGCCTTGGTCCTCCTCTCTTTCACCTGAAGACGAGCGTTACAGGGGCAAATCCAATACAACACATTACTGAGTACCACTCTCCATATTTTCAAGCGTAGTGGTGGCTGCATCATGTTTATGGGTATGCTTGTAATTGTTAAGGACTGGGGAGTTTTTCAGGATAAAAAAGAAACCGAATGGAGCTAAGCACAGGCAAAATCAGAGAGGAAAACCTGGTCCACCAGACACAGGGAGATTAATTCACCTTTCAGCAGGACAATAACCTAAAACACAAGGCCAGATCTACACTGGAGTTGCTTACCAAGACAACACGGAATGTTCCTGAGTGGCCGAGATACAGTTTTGACTGAAATCTACTTGAAAATCTATGGCAAGACCTGAACATGGTTGTCTAGCAATGATCAACAACCAATTTGACAGAGCTTGAATATTTTTTTTAAAGAATAATGGCCAAATGTTGCACAATCCATGAGTGGAAAGCTCTTGGAGACTTAGCCAGAAAAACTCCCAGCTGTTAAAAGTGATTCTAATATGTTTTGATTCAGGGGGTTGACTACTTATCTAATCAATATATACTGTGTATTTGTGTACAGATGGATTCCAAGTCTAGAAGTATTCAGCTTTGTTTGATACATAATCATATATTTTGTTAACAGTTCACTTATGCTTCCAGCTTATAATACACTCTGATCCAGGTATAATACACTCTGATCCATGTCTAACTTGTTCTGATCCAGGTATAATACACTCTGATCCAGGTGTAACACATTCTGATCCAGTTCTAATACACTCTGATCCAGGTCTAACACATTCTGATCCAGGTCTAACACATTCTGATCCAGGTCTAATACATTCTGATCCAGGTCTAATACACTCTGATCCAGGTCTAATACACTCTGATCCAGGTCTAACACATTCTGATCCAGGTCTAACACATTCTGATCCAGGTCTAATACACTCTGATCCAGGTCTAATACATTCTGATCCAGGTCTAACACATTCTGATCCAGTTCTAAATACTCTGATCCAGGTCTAACACATTCTGATCCAGGTCTAACACATTCTGATCCAGGTCTAACACACTCTGATCCAGGTATAATACACTCTGATCCAGGTCTAATACACTCTGATCCAGGTCTAATACACTCTGATCCAGGTCTAATACATTCTGATCCAGGTTTAACTTGTTCTGATCCAGGTCTAACACGTTCTGATCCAGGTATAATACACTCTGATCCAGGTCTAACACATTCTGATCCAGGTCTAATACACTCTGATCCAGGTCTAACACATTCTGATCCAGGTCTAATACACTCTGATCCAGGTCTAATACATTCTGATCCAGGTTTAACTTGTTCTGATCCAGGTCTAACACATTCTGATCCAGTTCTAATACACTCTGATCCAGGTCTAACACATTCTGATCCAGGTCTAACACATTCTGATCCAGGTCTAACACATTCTGATCCAGTTCTAATACACTCTGATCCAGGTCTAACACATTCTGATCCAGGTCTAACACATTCTGATCCAGGTCTAATACATTCTGATCCAGGTCTAATACACTCTGATCCAGGTCTAATACATTCTGATCCAGGTCTAATACATTCTGATCCATGTCTAACTTGTTCTGATCCAGGTCTAACACATTCTGATCCAGGTCTAATACACTCTGATCCAGGTATAATACACTCTGATCCAGGTCTAACACATTCTGATCCAGGTATAATACACTCTGATCCAGGTCTAACACATTCTGATCCAGGTCTAACACATTCTGATCCAGGTCTAATACATTCTGATCCAGGTATAATACACTCTGATCCAGGTCTAACACATTCTGATCCAGGTCTAATACACTCTGATCCAGGTCTAACACATTCTGATCCAGGTCTAAATACTCTGATCCAGGTCTAACACATTCTGATCCAGGTCTAATACACTCTGATCCAGGTCTAATACACTCTGATCCAGGTCTAACACATTCTGATCCAGGTCTAATACACTCTGATCCAGGTCTAATACACTCTGATCCAGGTCTAATACACTCTGATCCAGGTCTAATACATTCTGATCCAGGTCTAATACACTCTGATCCAGGTCTAATACATTCTGATCCATGTCTAACTTGTTCTGATCCAGGTCTAACACATTCTGATCCAGGTCTAATACACTCTGATCCAGGTATAATACACTCTGATCCAGGTCTAACACATTCTGATCCAGGTATAATACACTCTGATCCAGGTCTAACACATTCTGATCCAGGTCTAATACACTCTGATCCAGGTCTAATACATTCTGATCCAGGTCTAATACACTCTGATCCAGGTCTAATACATTCTGATCCAGGTCTAATACACTCTGATCCAGGTCTAATACATTCTGATCCATGTCTAACTTGTTCTGATCCAGGTCTAACACACTCTGATCCAGGTATAATACACTCTGATCCATGTCTAACTTGTTCTGATCCAGGTCTAACACATTCTGATCCAGGTCTAATACACTCTGATCCAGGTCTAATACACTCTGATCCAGGTCTAATACACTCTGATCCAGGTCTAATACACTCTGATCCAGGTCTAATACACTCTGATCCAGGTCTAATACATTCTGATCCAGGTCTAACACATTCTGATCCAGGTCTAATACACTCTGATCCAAGTCTAACACACTCGGATCCAGGTCTAACACATTCTGATCCAGGTCTAATACACTCTGATCCAGGTGTAACACATTCTGATCCAGTTCTAATACACTCTGATCCATGTCTAACTTGTTCTGATCCAGGTATAATACACTCTGATCCAGGTGTAACACATTCTGATCCAGTTCTAATACACTCTGATCCAAGTCTAACACATTCTGATCCAGGTCTAACACATTCTGATCCAGGTCTAATACACTCTGATCCAAGTCTAACACACTCTGATCCAGGTCTAATACATTCTGATCCAGGTCTAACACATTCTGATCCAGGTCTAACACATTCTGATCCAGGTCTAACACATTCTGATCCAGGTCTAACACATTCTGATCCAGGTCTAACACATTCTGATCCAGGTATAATACACTCTGATCCAGGTCTAACACATTCTGATCCAGGTCTAACACATTCTGATCCAGTTATAATACACTCTGATCCAGGTCTAACACATTCTGATCCAGGTCTAATACACTCTGATCCAGGTCTAACACATTCTGATCCAGGTCTAACACATTCTGATCCAGGTCTAATACACTCTGATCCAGGTCTAATACACTCTGATCCAGGTCTAATACATTCTGATCCAGGTCTAATACACTCTGATCCAGGTCTAATACATTCTGATCCAGGTCTAATACACTCTGATCCAGGTCTAATACATTCTGATCCAGGTCTAATACACTGATCTCCGATCTCTTTCTCTTTTCGCTCCTTCCAGGATTGAGGAAAGCTTCAAGACGTTATTCTGGGCCATATTTGGCCTGTCTGAAGTCAAGTCAGTGAAGATCAACAATGGCCATAAGTTTATCGAGAATATCGGCTATATCCTTTATGGGGTTTATAACGTCACCATGGTGATCGTCCTGCTCAACATGCTCATTGCCATGATCAATAACTCCTTCCAGGAAATAGAGGTAACTAATGAATGAATTAATAATTGATTGTCCCTTAGGGAAAAGAGAGGTAATAAGGCCCTGGTCTTGATACTTCTTAACATGTTATACTGCTCTTGTATGAGGAATTTGCAGGGTATAGTTAGTAGACCATTTATTATAAGGCTCTGCGATAGACTAATGTCTGGTTCAGGTAGGTGTCCTGGTACATCAAGCTGCCTCACTACAGAAACAGGAGATAGACTAGTGTCCTGTTCAGGGGGTGTACTGGTACATCAAGCTGCATCACTACAGAAACAGGAGATAGACTAGTGTCCTGTTCAGGGGGTGTACTGTACATCAAGCTGTCTCCCTACAGAAACAGGAGATAGACTAGTGTCCTGTCCAGAGGGTGTACTGGTACATCAAGTTGCCTCACTACAGAAACAGGAGATAGACTAGTGTCCTGTCCAGAGGGTGTACTGGTACATCAAGTTGCCTCACTACAGAAACAGGAGATAGACTAGTGTCCTGTCCAGGGGGTGTCCTGGTACATCAAGTTGCCTCACTACAGAAACAGGAGACAGACTGGTGTCCTGTCCAGGGGGTGTCCTGGTACATCAAGTTGCCTCACTACAGTAACAGGAGATAGACTAGTGTCCTGTCCAGGGGGTGTCCTGGTAGATCAAGCTGTATCCTGATAGGCTCCTGCTCCTATGAGCCACTGTGGTTCGGACAAGGATATTATTTACTATTAGAGCATACAAATCCACATTCAACACAATAATGGCACACAAATAGACCCAGTTATTTAACAGGTTCTGTATGCTCCTTTAATCATCATGGCTCCATTGTGAAGCCACCATTTTGTAGAAATATTGTTGTAGGCTACATCTGCATGCTTGGCTGTGTTAATTCATCTCCCATCAGATAACATGTAAGCGCCACCATACAGCACTGCAGCTTCCATCTACTATATGGTTGTCTGATACTGTGGAGGCTGTGGGTTAATAGGAGGCATGGCAAGGCCATGTTCCAAATGGTACCCTATTCTCATTATAGTGCACTACATTTTACCAGGGTTCATAGGGCTCTGGTCTAAAGTAGTGCACTATATAGGGAATAGGGTAGCATTTGGGATGCACCCCAAGTACTTCTGGGTAATTACAAATGCTTTGAGCTACATAGATAAGGTCATTGTAGAATGATTTAGTTTAATACTGTCTTCTGAGTAAAAATGAATTCAATGAATTATTGTCTGTTGCGATGGTAATTGCAGCTACTTACAGGGTTGGAAGAGAAAGTGAAATCCTCTCTCATCCAGTTTAGAGGCCGCAGCTTCTCCACCGTTGGGTCGCATTAGGATGTTTGGATCTGGTATTGGCCGTGTACCAAATGGCACCCTGTTCTCTATAAAGTGTCCTACTTTAGACCAGAGCCATATGGGCCCGGCTCAAATGTAGTGCACTATATAGGGAAGAATGTGTCATTTGGGATTCAAACATTGGCTGCCATCCATATCAATCAGGTTGCTATGGCTCTCCCACTCAATGCTTTTAGTATTTACCTCTGGACAATTATTATGGATGTAAAGGGAAACGGTTATTTATGAAAGCCGGAAGCTTGGAATTATGTTATAAAACTGATTGTTGTTGTTTTAGAGTTGATTGTTTCTAAATACTCAGTTCCCTTTTCAGTTGGTCAACTCACTGCAACACAGCTGTGTGGAGTTTGTGCTAGCGCCCTCTACTGAAGAACATTAGAGTCACGCTTGACAGGGCCAACGATCACTGTGCCTCACTGGAAGCCCCGCCTTCCACAGGAGATAAACCTGAGGCATGAATTAATTCACTGTGACAACAGTACCCCAAAGTGGCAGGGCCAGTCAGGGTACATCAGAGTAGACTTAAACACATTGTTTCTACCCCACAGTGTTAAGATTCATTTTTTTTGTCGCCCTGGATTTTGTAAACAGTGACGTCGGGGTACAGGCTACAATTGCTTGTGCGTCCCCCATGTTTTTACAGCGTCATTAGGTCGACTGTTCTCGTTATGAGGGAGATATCTTCCCTTCTCCAGAAGCAGGTGATCAGAATGTTTCCTATGTGAGAAGCCCAGGACAGCTGGTTCAGCCGATATTTCTTAGTCCTCAAAAGGGGCAGGACTTTGATTCCAATTTTAGACCTGTGTGCCCTGAACACCTCAGGATCTACAAATTCAGAATGCTCACGAACAGCCGGTTGTTACAGTCAGTGCACCCGGGCGATTGGTTCACCTCCATCAACCTGAAGGATGCATACTGTGAACAAATATCCCCTTCACAGGAAGTTGCTGAGGTTCCGTTTCGAGGCTATAGACTACGAGTTTTTGGTTCCTCCCTTTCAGGCTTTCCCTCGTGCCTATGCGGATATTGGACTATCTGGACGATTGGCAAGTGGTAGCGGAGTCGAGGGAGCTGGTGGCGTTGCCTCTCGGCTGGTTTCCCATGTTCAGTGTCTGCAGCTGTTTACCTCCATCTCAGCGCATTCTGTTTCTGGGTCTCAAGTTAGACTCAGTCGAGAATTCTTGTCCCCGCAGAGGGAGACCGGTTTCTCGGCTTTGCTTGGCCCAATTTCGGCTGGATTGCGTTTTTTGCCGATGACTAGATCTATTGGGGTTGATGGCTTCTATATCAACAGACAGGGAGGGGTATGGTCTCACCTCCTCTTGTCCTTGGCCTGCTCCTTGGCCTGCTGTGGAGCAGTACACACTTTTCCTCGCTCCGGGTGACGTATCTCCCCGGGCGCCTCAACACGGTGCAGATATGTAATCCAGGGGAGGAGTCGGCTGCACCCCTGGGTGGTTTCCCAGATATAGGAAATGTCCGACAAGGGCCGACAGATCTTGAGAAAATGAGCATTGTCGGCTGTTTTACTCCATATGTGATCTCTGTTGGGAACGGATTCTCTCGTGAACCAGTGGCCTCAGACCTGATTCATTCCACGCTGGAGAGGGTGCGTCGGGACGAGTTGTCATTGATCCTTGTGGCTCCCCGTTGGCCCGAACGACCTTGGTTTGTGGAGATCATTCGCCTTTTAGGCCCCGTGGCAACGCAACTCTCGCAACCTTGGTCGCAGATTTGGAATCAGTGGGCCCTGAAAGATCCAATATGACGGCAAGGGGTTTACCTCTGAACGTTATTGCTACTAAACAGTCCGCGAGGACACAACTAGAGGGTCGTATGGAAATAAAAGGCAGGTGCCAAAATAAAGGAATTGTTCCTTTCCTCTGGTGGACATTTTAATGTTCTTAAAGGTGCTTTTCAAGCGGGGTTCGTTCTCTGAAGGTGTATATGGGAGCTATTTCAGCGTGTCATGTGGGAACTGATGGTGCCACTCCAGGGACTCATCCCCTGGAGGTGCGGTTTATAAAAGGTGTGTGCCATGTCAGGCCAGCTTTGGCTTTGGCTTTGGATGTGCTGTGTGAGGCCCCTTTTGGACCAATGGAGTCTGTGGATCTGAAGATCCTCTTCTACAAGACCACCCTGCTCGTGTCTTTGGCCTCGGCTCAGCGCGTTGGGGATCTCCACGCATTATCCATTCACCCCCACTTGTATGAAGTTCACCCTTGGCGACTCTAAGGTGACGTTGCGTCCTAATGCGGCCTTCGCCCCTAAGGTCATAACTATGTCCTACAGTCTCTAGATTTTCAGCTTTTTCCCTTTTCACCTCCTCCATTTGCTTCTGAGGAGCAGCGGAGGTTACATGCCCTGTGTCCGGTACGAGCTTGACCATGTAAAATGAGCGGACCAGGGGTGTCAGTTTATCTAATCTGGCTGGTGGTAGAGTGTTTTGTAAGCAGCGTCTCTCCCACTGGATTGTCGAGGCTATTTGTCTGACATATGACAGCAGAAGGCAGGAATTACCTAACGGTAATGTGCACACACCACCAGAGATCTTGCGGCTTCTTGGGCCTCGTTTAAAGAGAGGTAGGTGAGTTGGGCATCCCCACACACTGTTGTAAGGTTTTATCTCTTGGATGTCACTGTTCCCAGTGTAACCTGCTGGGTGCTTTCGACTGGGGCAGGAGAGGGTCATTAGGCAGCTAGCAAACACCCGGTACCGCAGGTTTTCCTGTCAGGTCGGAACTCTGGGTAGTCTGCTGTGGGTCATTTCATCTTGTGTCCCCCAGGGTTGTGTGTGATTTTATGTCTCCATTGCTGTGTTGTACCTCGTTTCCCTCCTTCAGGGAACAGTAGCTATAATCATAACTGTAGGTTCTCTGCATTAACCCCTACCTTCCCCTCCCCTCCCCTCCTCTCCCCTGCCCTCGTCTCCTCTCCCCTCCCTTCTCCTCCCCCCCCCTCCTCTCCTCTCCTCTCCCCTCCCCTCCCCTCCCCTCCCCTCCTCTCCTCTCCCCTCCCCTCCTCTCCTCTCCCCTCCCTTCTCCTCCCCTCCCCTCCCCTCCTCTCCCCTCCCTTCTCCTCCCCTCCCCTCCCCTCCTCTCCCCTCGTCTCCTCTCCCCTCCCTTCTCCTCCCTACCCCTCTTCCTCCCCACCCTTCCACCCTCCTCCCCTTCTTTCTTCTTCCCACTCATCCTCCCTTCTCCTCCCCTCCCCCTCCTCCCATCTCCCCCCCCCCCATCTCCTCTCCCCAGGATGATGCTGATGTGGAGTGGAAGTTTGCCCGTGCCAAGCTGTGGTTCTCCTACTTTGAGGAAGGTGGGACATTACCTGTCCCCTTTAACCTGGTTCCCAGTCCCAAGGCCATCATTGCCTTGGTCCTGGGGCTAAGAGACCTCATGCTGAAGGCTCTCAACAGACACAAGAGCTGTCACAATGAGGATACAGAGCTCAATAAGGTGAACCACACAATCGTGCACTTTCTCTCTCTCTCTCTCTCTCTCTCTCACACACACACACACACACACACACACACACACACACACACACACACACACACACACACACACACACACACACACACACACACACACACACACACACACACACACACACACACACACAAAGTAGGTAGTAGCGTACTGGTGGGAAATAGTCTGACCATTATTGATTTATGGTTTAGATGATCCCTTATAACCTTGTCCCTAGTCCCCTGTCCCTAGCCCCCTGTCCCTAGCCCCCTGTCCCTAGCCCCCTGTCCCTAGCCCCCTGTCTCTAGCCCCCTGTCCCTAGTCCCCTGTCCCTAGCCCCTGTCCCTAGCCCCTGTCCCTAGCCCCCTGTCCCTAGCCCCCTGTCCCTAGCCCCCTGTCCCTAGTCCCCTGTCCCTAGCCCCCTGTCCCTAGTCCCCTGTCCCTAGCCCCCTGTCCCTAGCCCCATGTCCCTAGTCCCCTGTCCCTAGTCCCCTGTCCCTAGTCCCCTGTCCCTAGCCCCCTGTCCCTAGCCCCCTGTCCCTAGCCCCCTGTCCCTAGCCCCCTGTCTCTAGTCCCCTGTCCCTAGCCCCTGTCCCTAGCCCCCTGTCCCTAGCCCCCTGTCCCTAGCCCCCTGTCCCTAGCCCCCTGTCCCTAGCCCCCTGTCCCTAGCCCCATGTCCCTAGTCCCCTGTCCCTAGCCCCCTGTCCCTAGCCCCCTGTCCCTAGCCCCCTGTCCCTAGTCCCCTGTCCCTTGCCCCCTGTCCCTAGCCCCCTGTCCCTAGCCCCCTGTCCCTAGCCCCCTGTCCCTAGTCCCCTGTCCCTAGCCCCCTGTCCCTTGCCCCCTGTCCCTAGCCCCCTGTCCCTAGCCCCCTGTCCCTAGCCCCCTGTCCCTAGCCCCCTGTCCCTAGCCCCCTGTCCCTAGTCCCCTGTCCCTAGCCCCCTGTCCCTAGCCCCCTGTCCCTAGTCCCCTGTCCCTAGTCCCCTGTCCCTTGCCCCCTGTCCCTAGCCCCCTGTCCCTAGTCCCCTGTCCCTAGCCCTCTCTCTGTCACGCTCTCTTGTTCTCTCTCGTAGAAATTGAGCCTGTGGATGAAGTTCTCTATATGGACACACTGTCAGAGTCATCCAGCCTACAGCGTACAGAGATGTACGCTGCTTACAAAACACTCTACCACGAGCCAGATTAGATAAACTGACACCCCTGGTCCGCTCATTTTACATGGTCAAGCTCGTACCGGACACAGGGCATGTAACCTCCGCTGCTCCTCAGAAGCAAATGGAGGAGGTGAAAAGGGAAAAATGATAGATGTGTGTCCTGGCTCTATACTGTGGTTTCCTAGACCCGTATTAGAAGTTGTACTGGACTAAATATAATTATCAATATTGGAAACTCTCTATATTTACTTTGTTGTGTACTGAGCCCTCTAGTGTCCCGTTGGAAAAGTGCAGCTTTACCTTGTTTTTATTTTGTGATAAATTGTTGAATTTACACTTTATTAATGAAGTATTGTTTGATTGTGTCTGAACCTCCAGTTGGATCATCATAAGAATTCAACTGCTGGAGGTCTGGCTTGTCCGAGTCGGCACCAGGTAAGTAGACCTATAGAGGTAGTATTTTCACGTCACAATGCTTAGTTCCATAGGTTTTCATCACCATAAGGCATAGCATACTTTACTCATTTTTATACAAGCTTATACAATCATCGTATTTTACTCTTTTTTGTCCCCTTCTACTTCACAGAAGATAATGAGACGCCTCATCAAGAGATATGTGATACAAGCACAGATCAATAAAGACAGTGACGAAGTGAATGAAGGTATGAGGGAGACCCCTCCTATTTGACTGTTTTGTGACCTACTGAACACCTTTCCTGGTCAGAGAGATTTTAAGGCAGTCTCACAAATAGTTAACACACACAGGGCTTTTTTTTGTTGCAAGGAGTCATGATCATGGAAATGGTCTGTTTTATAGAAGAAAAAGTAGTCATGAGTACAATAAACGCAGCATAGGGAAATACACATGTAATACTATGAACGCAGCATAGGGAAATAAACATGTAATACTATGAACGCAGCATAGGGAAATAAATAATACTATGAATAAAGGCAACAGGAATGAAATAGAGTAATTACAATAGCTAAAGTCGTGACAGTGATATATAGACTGATCTCTGATCTGCACCTGCAGGTGACAGTGATATATAGACTGATCTCTGATCTGCACTGGCAGGTGACAGTGATATATAGACTGATCTCTGATCTGCACTGGCAGGTGACAGTGATATATAGACTGATCTCTGATCTGCACCTGCAGGTGACAGTGATATATAGACTGATCTCTGATCTGCACTGGCAGGTGACAGTGATATATAGACTGATCTCTGATCTGCACTGGCAGGTGACAGTGATATATAGACTGATCTCTGATCTGCACCTGCAGGTGACAGTGATATATAGACTGATCTCTGATCTGCACTGGCAGGTGCCAGTGATATATAGACTGATCTCTGATCTGCACTGGCAGGTGACAGTGATATATAGACTGATCTCTGATCTGCACCTGCAGGTGACAGTGATAAAGCAGGTGAATCAAAACTAGGACTGAAGGCTATAACTGGTTCTCACAAACGAGCTAGGAAAAGGCTTAGTAGAGTCAAAATGAACAATACCTCACCAAGGCACAAACAGAATGAACTGAACTAAATAAGGAGCTGATGAGAACAGGTGAGTAACTAACACAGGTGAAATCAATGAACAGAAATGAAAGACAGGGCTACGTTCAAGAACACAACGAAACAGAACACAAGGTTGACTAAGAAAGTAAATACAGAACCTTACAATCAATCTACATACAATACGCTTGGCACACCTGTATTTGGGGAGTTTTTCCATTCTTCTCTGCAGATCCTCTCAAGCTATTTTCAGGTCTCTCCAGAGATGTTCGATCGGGTTCAAGTCCAGGCCTCTGGCTGGGCCACTCAAGGACATTCAGAGACTTGCCACTCCTGCATTGTCTTGGCTGTGTGCTTAGGGTTGTTGTCCTGTTGGAAGGTGAACCTTCGCCCCAGTCTGAGGTCCTGAGCGCTCTGGAGTAGGTTCTCATCAAGGATCTCTCTGTACTTTGCTCCGTTCATCTTTCCCTCGATCCTGACTAGTCTCCCAGTCCCTGCCGCTGAAAAACATCCCCACAGCATGATGGTGCCACCACCATGCTTCACTGTAGGGATGGTGCCAGGTTTCCTCTAGACGTGACGCTTGGCATTCAGGCCAAAGAGTTCAATCTTGGTTTCATCAGACCAGAGAATCTTATTTCTCATGGTCTGAAAGTCTTTTGGTGCCTTTTGGCAAACTCGAAGCGGGCTGTCATGTGCCTTTTACTGAGGAGTGGCTTTCGTCTGGCTACTTTACAGCAAAGGCCTGATTTGTGGAGTACTGTCCTTCTGGAAGGTTCTGCCATCTCTACAGAGGAACTCTGGAGCTCTGTCAGAGTGACCATCAGGTTCTAGGTCACCTCCCTGACGAAGGCCCTTCTCCCCTGATTGCTCAATTTGGCCGGGGGGCCAGCTCTAGGAAGAGTCTTGGTGGTTCCAAACTTCTTCCATTTAAGAATGATGGAGGCCAATGTGTTCTTGGGGACCTTCAATGCTGCAGAAATGTTTTGGTACCCTTCCCCAGATCTGTGCCTCGACACAATCCTGTCTCTGAACTCTACGGACAATTCCTTCAACCTCATGGCTTGGTTTTTGCTCTGATATGCATTGTCAACTGTGGGACCTTATATAGACAGGTGTGTACCTTCCAAATCATGTCCAATCAATTGAATTTACAGGTGGACTCCAATCAAGTTGTAGAAACATCTCAAGGATGATCAATGGAAACAGGATGCACCTGAGCTCAATGTTGAGTCTCATAGTAAAGGGTCTGAATTCTGTTTCAGTTGTTTTATATTTAATACATTTGCTAAAATTATTAAAAACCTGCTGTCACTTCGTCATTATGGGGTATTGTGATGTCATTATGGGGTATTGTGATGTCATTATGGGGTATTGTGATGTCATTATGGGGTATTGTGATGTCATTATGGGGTATTTTTTGTAGATTGCTGAGGATTTATTTTTTATTTAATCTGTTTTAGAATAAGGCTGTAACGTTACAAAATGTGGAAAAAGTCAAGGGGTCTGAACCCTTTCCCGAAGGCACTGTACATATGAAATGGGTAAAGCAGTATGTAAACATTATTGAAGTGACTAGTGTTCCATAATGATGGAAGAGCATGCATTGGGCCTGGCTAGCCAGTGCAGAACCAGCTAGATGTTCTTAGCCAATCAGAGGTTGCATGATCAGCTCATGCACAGAGGGTGGGGCGAGTGGGCACCTGCTGATTGGCTGAGGAGAGTAGGAGAGTCAAACATAAACAAATCGGCAAACAACACAGTGAATGAAATAGTCCTGTAGCATACTTAGCAGGGGGAATTGGCTACATATGGATGAAGTTGTTTTACCCTAATCTGTATGTAACCGATGTGAAATGGCTAGCTAGTTAGCGGTGGTGCGCGCTAAATAGCGTTTCAATCGGTGACGTCACTCGCTCTGAGACCTCGAAGTAGTGGTTCCCCTTGCTCTGCAAGGGCCGCCGCTTTTGTGGCGCGATGGGTAACGATGCTTCGAGGGTGGCTGTTGTCGATGTGTGCAGAGGGTCCCTGGGTCGAGCCCAGGTAGGGGCGAGGAGAGGGACGAAAGTTATACTGTTACATGTATACTGTGTATTAGGCTGCTTAAGCAATTAGGACTGAGGGGTTGTGGCCTGACAGAGGGCTGTTCTTAGGCACGATGCTGGATGTAGACAATCAGGATCCAAATGACCTGTTTTATAAAGCAACAGAGGGCCTAGATCTAGAATAGGTAGAAAGGCTGTTGAGTTCTCCCACATCGGATAAATCCATTCTATAAATTCATTCAATTCAAAAAATGTATGAATGCAGTCTGTACCCCTCATTTTTGACCTCTTCCCCCCCTCTCTGTCTCCCAGGAGAGCTGAAGGAGATTAAACATGACATCTCTAGTTTACGCTACGAACTCCTGGAGCAGAAGAACCACAATATGGAGGAGTTAACTGAGCTGATCCGGAGACTGGGAGAGAAGATACCTGCCGAGCAGCAGAGGCATCAGGGTCAGATATAGATCTAATAGGATCTATGATGAGTTACCTGATCAGGAGACTGGGAGACCTGCCAAACACCAGCCATATACGCTGAGCATATAAAACATTATACCTATTTCCATGACATAGACTGAGTCCAGGTGAAAGTTATGACCCCTTATTGATAAATCCACTTCAATCAGTGTAGATGAAGGCGTGGAGACCGGTTAAAAGAAGGATTTTTAAGCCTCGAGACAATTGAGCCGTGGATTGTGTATGTGTTCCATTCAGAGGGTGAAGGGGCAAGACAATAGATTTAAGTGCCTTTGAACAGGGTATGGTAGTAGGTGCCAGGTGCACCGGTTTGTGTCAAGAACTGCAACGCTGCTGGGTTTTTCACACTCAACAGTTTCCCATGTGTATCAAGAATGGTCAACCACCCAAAGGACATCCAGCCAACTTGACAACAGTACAAAACATTGGAGTCAACATGGACCAGCATTCCTGTGGAACGTTTTTGGCACCTTGTAGAGTCCATGACCCGACGAATTGAGGCTGTTCTGAGGGCAAAGAATTGGGGGGGGGGGGGGGGGGGGGGTTCAACTCAATATTAGGGAGGTGTTCTTAATGTTTGGTATACTCAGTGTATAAGAGATATACCCAATGTCCCAGTAGACTCCAGAAACAATATTATCACCACTGTTTATTCAATGCAATGGTCAAATGAATGAATTATTTTCGGTGAGTAATCCAGAAACTCATAATGGGAATTTCTGGATTGGCTCTTGGTGACACGTCCTGACAGGATTCTAAATGCAGATGCTCTGCCAGACTGTTTCAGTGATCCGTAATCTCCTGGGTTTGGTGACACGTCCTGATTCTAAATGCAGCTGTTCTGCCAGACTGTTTCAGTGATCCGTAATCTCCTGGGTTTGGTGACACGTCCTGATTCTAAATGCAGCTGTTCTGCCAGACTGTTTCAGTGATCCGTAATCTCCTGGGTTTGGAAAATGAACCTAAAGCACCACCCACATGGATTAATTTAAAACAATGTACAAATGTAGATATATATATATATATATATATATTCTTTCATCGATGACTTGATATCCAGAAACTGGCAAAGATTCTAACTAAAATACATGGGATTACTTTCTCACTGAATTCACAAAGGTATGTAAATGAACCGTGGAGAACCGTGAAAGTTAAAGGACCTGCCCTGGGTCAGAGGTGCCTTAACACATCTGTTCAGACAAAGGGATAAAGGGAGTCCTGTAGAACATGAAGAAACACCAGGAAAGTCAGCTATAATGACCATTAGGCTGGAGTGCGAACCTACGTAAGGGACCGGTGGGGTGTCATGCACTCAGAGGTTAGAAAGGTGATGAAGATGCAAGAGGTGTGATTCAGGAAGGGATGAGGTAGGGCCTTTCTCGGGTTGGGGCGGGACTTTTTAGGGGAGGACAAAGGAAGACAGTTAGAAACATACATCATGGTACATTTTGGAAGTCATTTTGGTAGTCATTTCGGTAGTCATTTTGCAGCCATAATATGGTAAGTATACTTGAAACTTGAAACTCGTATCTCATTATGGTAACTATTTTTAACACAGAGTGTTTCTTGGTAGTCTTAAACAAATCTACCCTTGCAACAAAAGTATACACTTCACACATGAGCATAAAAAATAAGACAACTGTACCATATTAATATAATGCCACCAGAGGGGATGTTTTACGTGCTCCTAACCAACTATGCTATTTGGTATGTTTTTCTGGCATCGTTTGTAACTTATTTTGTACATAAAGTTGCTGCTACCATCTCTTATGACCGAAAAGAGCTTCTGGACATCAGAACAGCCATTACTCACCTCGAACTTTAATGAGTCCGGCACGAAGGATATACTGCTTTGTCGAGAAAAGGCCCAAATCCCCGTCATCCGAAAGAAAAGACGTAAACCACCACTTCCCTCCACATTGTTGGCCAACGTGCAATCATTGGAAAACAAACTGGAAGATCTACGATTAGGACTATCCTACCAACGGGACATTAAAAATAGTATTATCTTATGTGTCACCGAGACGTGGCTGAGCGACGACACAGATAATATAGAGCTGGCTGGCTTCTCAGTGCATTGGCAGGACAGCTCAGCTACGTCTGGTAAGACGAGGAACGGGGTGTGTGTCTATTTGTCTGCTGGTGCGCAATGTCTAATATTAAAGAAGTCTTGAGTATTGCTCGCCTGAGGTAGAATACCCCATGATAAGCTGTAGACCACACTATCTACCAAGAGAGTTCACATCTATATTATGCGTAGCCATCTATTTACCAACTGTGGTAGTTAATTTCTGTATTACCAAATGAGGAGAGACAAACTTCACACACCAGTCAGAGTTATACTTAAACTACATCTTTAATAATAAGAGCTTTGCATTAGCAATGACTTTCAACGATTCCCTATTTCTAATGAACCGTTGAGAGTGACAACACAATGGCTACTGAGATCTTTTATAGCAAAGATCCACCCCCCTAACCACATAACAAACCACAGATATTAGGAACAGTTCACAAAGGAAGACTTTATAATGAGAAAGGAGTATCCCGTAGCCAGATAGCATTTGCTATAAATTATAGTTCAGTTTGGTCCCTAAAACGAGGTTCTAATCTCGTTCCTGGTACTTCATAGCACAAAACCACCAACTCATCCAATGGCATAACTCAATTGTCAACTCTAGATACCCCCATCTCAAGTAAAACCCCTTCTTGACTGCACTTCTGGACAAGCTCACTGAGGGGAGTGAGTCCCAGGATAAGTGCAACATCAGAGGGAACAAACAATGGTTCCAGACACTGCCATACACCTCCCCCAAATGCCAAAGGAGGGAGTGACTTGCGCACAGACATTGTGGAGACAAGTAATTTGTTCCCCCTTAATCACGCCATCCCTTCACATGGTTTTCAGAATAGGTAAAGACACATTCACATATGAAAACCATGTTCCATCCTGTCCTCTTCCCTGTCTGATATTCTGCACCAGAGACATGTAAAAGACAAGCCTGACCTCTCCCCTCTCTGGGCCCCAAGTGACTGAGCCCCAGCTGAAGGAAGAAGTACAACTGCCAACTCCAAAGTCCAAAGGGATACATTCTAATAACAAGTATATCACATAAGCATATTATGCAGATAAGACATCTTAATTATCTATGTTACCCAACTAATTCTGATTCATCCACCACACAACACAAACCGATGCTGGCACTAAGACTGCACTCAACCAGCTGTATATGGCCATAAGCAAACAAGAAAATGCTCATCCAGAGGCGGCGCTCCTAGTGGCCGGGGGCTTTAATGCAGGGAAACTTAAATCTGTTTTACTTAATTTCTATCAGCATGTTAAATGTGCAACCAGAGGGGGAAAAAAACTCTACACCACCTTTACTCCACACATAGAGAGACATACAAAGCTCTCCCTCCATTTGGCATATCTGACCATAATTCTATCATCCTGATTCCTGCTTTCAAGCAAAAACTAAAGCAGGAAGTACCAGATAGTGGTCAGATGACGCGTTGCTAGCTGTTTTGCTAGCACAGACTGGAATATGTTCCGGGATTCATCCAATGGCATTGAGGAATATACCACCTCAGTCATTGGCTTCATCAATAAGTGCATCGACGACGTTGTCCCCACAGTGACCGTACGTACATTTCCCAACCAGAAGCCATGGATTACAGGCAACATCCTCACCGAGTTAAAGCTGCCGCTTTCAAGGAGCGGGACACTAATCCGGTCGCTTATAAGAAATCTCGCTATGTCCTCAGACGAACCATCAAACAAGCAAAGCATCAATACATGACTAAGATTGAAACCTACTAAACAGGCTCTTAAAAAATATTACGGACTACAGCCGTGAGCTGCCCAGTGACGCAAGCCTACCAGATGAGCTAAACGCATTTTATGCCCGCTTCGAGGCAAGCAACACTACAGCATGCATGGGAGAACCAGCTGTTCCGGATGACTTAGTGATCATGCTCTCGGTAGCCGCTGCGAGCAAGACCTTTAAACAGGTCAACATTCACAAAGCTGCGGGGCCAGACGGATTACCAGGACGTGTGCTCAAAGCACGGATCAACTGGCATGTGTCTTCAATGACATCTTCAACCTCTCCCTGACCGAGTCTGTAATACCTGTAATACCTACATGTTTGAAACAGACCACTATAGTTCCTGTGCTCAAGAAAGCGAACGTAACCTGCCTAAATTATTACCGCCCCGTAGCACTCACATCGGTAGCCATGAAGTGCTTTGAAAGGCTGGTCATGGCTCACACCAACGTCATCATGCCGGAAACCCTAGACTCACTCCAATTCGCATACCGCCCCAACAGATCCACAGATGACGCAATCTCAATCGCACTCCACACTGCTCTTTCCCACCCAGACAAAAGGAACACCTATGTGAGAATGCTGTTCATTGACTACAGCTCAGTGTTTAACACTATAGTGGCCAAAAAGCTAATCACTAAGCTAAGGACTCTGGGACTAAACACCTCCCTCTGCAACTGGATCCTGGACTTCCTGACGAGCCGCACCCAGGTGGTAATGGTAGGCAACAACACATTTGCCACGCTGCTTAGTCCCCTCCTGTACTCCCTGTTCACCTACAACTGCGTAGCCAAGCACGACTCCAACACCATCATTACGTTTGCTGATGACACAGCAGTGGTAGGCCTGATCACCGACAACGCTGAGACAGTCTATAGGGAGGAGGTCAGAGACCTGGCAGTGTGGTGCCAGGACAACAACCTCTCCCTCAATGTGAGCAAGACAAAGGAGATCATCGTGGACTATAGGAAAAGGAGGGCTGATCAGGCCCCCATTGACGGGACTGAATTGAAGCGGGTTGAGAGTTTCAAGTTCCTTGGTGTCCACATCACCAACAAACTATCATGGTCCAAACACACCAATACAGTTGTGAAGAGGGCACGACAACACCTTTCCCACTCAGGAGACTGAAAAGATTTGGCATGGGTCCCCAGATCCTCAAACAGTTCTACAGCTGAACCATCGAGAGCATGATGATGCAACCGGTGCTGACCGGTTGCATCATCGCCTGGTATGGCAACTGCTCAGTATCTGACCGTAAGGCGCTACAGAGGGTAGTGCGTACAGCCCAGTACATCACTGATCACTGGGGCCAAGCTTCCTGACATCCAGGACCTATATACTAGGCGATGTCCGAGGAAGACCCCAAAAATGGTCAAAGACTCCAGTCATCCAAGTCGTAGACTGTTCTCTTATCTACCGAACGGGAAGCGGTACCGGAGCGCCAAGTCTAGGTCCAAAAGGCTCTTTAACAGTTTCTACCCCCAAGCCATAAGACTGCTGAACAATTAATCAAATGGCCACCCGGACTATTTACATTGACACTGCTGCTGCTCACTGTTTATCTTCTAGTTCCTCCCAAACCCGGATCCGGGAGCACCCCCATCAGTAAAAAAGCTGACTAGCATAGCCTAGCATAGCGTCACAAGTAAATACTAGCATCTAAATATCATTAAATCACAAGTCCAAGACACCAGATGAAAGATACACATCTTGTGAATCCAGCCATCATTTCTGATGTTTAAAATGTTTTACAGGGAAGACACAATATGTAAATCTATTAGCTAACCACGTTAGCAAAAGACACAACTTTTTTTTCCCACCATTTTTTTCCTGCATAGGTAGCTATCACAATTTCGACCAAATAAAGATATAAATAGTCACTAACCAAGAAACAACTTCATCAGATGACAGTCTGATAACATATTTATTGTATAGCATATGTTTTGTTAGAAAAATGTGCATATTTCAGGTATAAATCATAGTTTACCATTGTAGCCACCATCACAACTCTCACCAAAGCAACTAGAATAACTACAGAGACCATCGTGTATTACCTAATTACTCATCATAAAACATTTCTTAAAAATACACAGCGTACAGCAAATGAAAGACACAGATCTTGTGAATCCAGCCAATATTTCAGATTTTCTAAGTGTTTTACAGCGAAAACACAATATAGCATTATATTAGCTTACCACAATAGCCAGAAACACAACACCATTTACCAGCAGCAAAGGTTAGCGATCGTAACAAACAGGCAAAAGATATATAATTTTTGACTAACCTTGATATTCTTCATCAGATGACAGTCCTGTAACATCATATTACACAATGCATATAGGGTTTGTTCGAAAATGTGCATATTTAGCGGCACAAATCGTGGTTATACAATGTGATTAGTGGCCAAAACTTCAAGCAATCTGTCCGGCGCCATCTTGGAGAGGCACCTATTCTAATCAATAAGTAATCATAAACTTGACTAAAAAAATACAGGTTGGACAGCAAATGAAAGATACATTAGTTCTTATTAATGCAACCGCTGTGTTAGATTTTTAAAATTAACGTTACTGCGCAATACAGCGTGCGCTAAAGCGAGACCGCACCGAAATTCATTGCGGAATTATTATTTGACATTTGTCAACATAAATACGAATTAACAGCATAAAGACTGCTTACTATTAGCTGAGCTTCCATCAGAATCTTGGGCAAGGTGTCCTTTCTCCAGAACAATCGTCTTTTGGTTGAAAGATGTCCTCTTCTCCTGTAGAAATAGCAGCTAACGAGTTAGCCACCCACTGGAGAGGTGTCCAACTCGTGAAAGCGCGTCACAAAGAAATCCCAGAAAATCGCAATAAACTGATATAAACTGCTATAAGTCGGTTTAAATTAACTACCTTATGATGTCTTTAACACCTATAACGAATAAAAACATGACCGGAGATATAGAACTGCTAAAACGAAAGCTTTTGCAGGACGCCATTGTGATGTCCCTCTTGCGCCAGGCGCCCCGTTGAAAAGAACGGTACTTCCGTTCCATGAGCATTTATAGTGGCCCAGATGGTGCAATCCACTCCATTCAAATTCTCACCGCTTACTGACATCTAGAGGAAGGCGTATGCAGTGCATGTAGCCCCATAGCTTACATGGGGACTTATAAACTGACCTCAGAACAGGGACCTCGATTTCAGAAATCTCACTTCCTGACAGGAAATGTGCTGCAGAATGAGTTCTGTTTCACTCAGAGAAATAATTCAAACGGTTTTAGAAACTAGAGAGTGTTTTCTATCCAATAGTAATAATAATATGCATATTGTACGAGCAAGAATTGAGTACGAGGCAGTTTAATTTGGGAACGAAATTATTACAAAGTGCAAATAGCACCCCCTATTGACAAATTAATATCTATGAATAGTCACTTTACAAATGACCTCGACTAACCTGTACCCCCACACATTGACTCGGTACCGGTACCCCTTGTATATTCCCTCATTATTGTTATGTAATTTTCTAGTGTTTTATTGTTACTTTAGTTTATTTAGTAAATATTTTCTTAACTCTATTTCTTGAACTGCATTGTTGGTTATTAAGGGCTTGTAAGTAAGCATTGCACTGTAAGGTCTACACCTGTTCTGTTCGGCGCATGTTACAAATAAAGTTTGATTTGATTTGAAATGTATAGCCAGTGTCACGATCGTCATAATGATTGGACCAAGATGCAGCGTGGTATGTTTCCATCCCTTTTATTAGGAAGAGAGAACTCAAAGAACAAAAACAATAAAGCGAACAAACGAAACGTGAAGCTCAGCGTAGTGCTCACAGGCAACTATACCTAGGCAAGATCCCACAAAGCACAATGGGGAAATGGCTACCTAAATATGATCCCCAATCAGAGACAACGATAAACAGCTGCCTCTGATTGGGAACCATATCAGGCCAACATAGACATATACTTCCCCTAGATAACCCACCCTAAATCACACCCTGACCTAACCAACATAGAGAATAAACAGCTCTCTATGGTCAGGGTGTGACAGCCAGTTATAATTGTAATGGCTTAGCAGATAATAAGAAAAGACAATCAGTATTTACCTTTCCTAAACGAGAAGGAAAATAATATCTATTATTCACAGGAAACTCATTCAACTATAGATGTTCAGTAGAACCACATAGGGAAATGTTCAGTACCACCACATAGGGAAATGTTCAGTAGAGCCACATAGGGAAATGTTCAGTAGAGCCACATAGGGAAATGTTCAGCACCACCACATAGGGAAATGTTCAGCACCACCACATAGGGAAATGTTCAGTACCACCACATAGGGAAATGTTCAGTAGAGCCACATAGGGAAATGTTCAGTACCACCACATAGGGAAATGTTCAGTACCACCACATAGGGAAATGTTCAGTAGAGCCACATAGGGAAATGTTCAGTACCACCACATAGGGAAATGTTCAGTAGAGCCACATAGGGAAATGTTCAGTACCACCACATAGGGAAATGTTCAGTAGAGCCACATAGGGAAATGTTCAGTACCACCACATAGGGATATGTTCAGTACCACCACATAGGGAAATGTTCAGTAGAGCCACATAGGGAAATGTTCAGTACCACCACATAGGGAAATGTTCAGCACCACCACATAGGGAAATGTTCAGCACCACCACATAGGGAAATGTTCAGCACCACCACATAGGGATATGTTCAGTACCACCACATAGGGAAATGTTCAGTAGAGCCACATAGGGAAATGTTCAGTACCACCACATAGGGAAATGTTCAGCACCACCACATAGGGAAATGTTCAGCACCACCACATAGGGAAATGTTCAGCACCACCACATAGGGAAATGTTCAGCACCACCACATAGGGAAATGTTCAGTAGAGCCACATAGGGAAATGTTCAGTACCACCACATAGGGAAATGTTCAGTAGAGCCACATAGGGAAATGTTCAGTACCACCACATAGGGATATGTTCAGTACCACCACATAGGGAAATGTTCAGTAGAGCCACATAGGGAAATGTTCAGTACCACCACATAGGGATATGTTCAGTACCACCACATAGGGAAATGTTCAGTACAACCACATAGGGAAATGTTCAGTAGAACCACATAGGGAAATGTTCAGTAGAGCCACATAGGGAAATGTTCAGTACCACCACATAGGGAAATGTTCAGTACCACCACATAGGGAAATGTTCAGTAGAGCCACATAGGGAAATGTTCAGTACCACCACATAGGGAAATGTTCAGTAGAACCACATAGGAAAATGTTCAGTACCACCACATAGGGAAATGTTCAGTACCACCACATAGGGAAATGTTCAGTACCACCACATAGGGAAATGTTCAGTAGAGCCACATAGGGAAATGTTCAGTAGAACCACATAGGGAAATGTTCAGTACCACCACATAGGGAAATGTTCAGTACCACCACATAGGGAAATGTTCAGTAGAACCACATAGGGAAATGTTCAGTAGAGCCACATAGGGAAATGTTCAGTACAACCACATAGGGAAATGTTCAGTACCACCACATAGGGAAATGTTCAGTACCACCGCATAGGGAAATGTTCAGTAGAGCCACATAGGGAAATGTTCAGCACCACCACATAGGGAAATGTTCAGTACCACCACATAGGGAAATGTTCAGCACCACCACATAGGGAAATGTTCAGTACCACCACATAGGGAAATGTTCAGTACCACCACATAGGGAAATGTTCAGTACAACCACATAGGGAAATGTTCAGTACCACCACATAGGGAAATGTTCAGTAGAGCCACATAGGGAAATGTTCAGTAGAACCACATAGGGAAATGTTCAGTACCACCACATAGGGAAATGTTCAGTACCACCACATAGGGAAATGTTCAGCACCACCACATAGGGAAATGTTCAGTACCACCACATAGGGAAATGTTCAGTAGAACCACATAGGGAAATGTTCAGTACCACCACATAGGGAAATGTTCAGCACCACCACATAGGGAAATGTTCAGCACCACCACATAGGGAAATGTTCAGTACCACCACATAGGGAAATGTTCAGTACCACCACATAGGGAAATGTTCAGTACCACCACATAGGGAAATGTTCAGCACCACCACATAGGGAAATGTTCAGCACCACCACATAGGGAAATGTTCAGTAGAGCCACATAGGGAAATGTTCAGTAGAGCCACATAGGGAAATGTTCAGCACCACCACATAGGGAAATGGTCAGTACCACCACATAGGGAAATGTTCAGTACAATCATGATCCACACTTCTTCAAAAAAAATTATAACCATCTATTGAGATCAACAAAAGTATCCTATTATTATGGTGGGAGATTATAACACAGTTATAAATACCTCAATGGACCGTAAAGGAAATCGCACTACAAACTATCACCCTAGTAAGGAGCTAACATAACACCTAACATAAGGAGATCACAACTATCCTGGACACGTTAGAATTAGTGGATATATGGAGGCTTAAAAACCGAGTGGGATAGAAAGTACATGGAGGAGAAACGTCGTTTCTTGTGTCTCACCGGCGCCAAAGGTTTAAAAAGTGTTGATAGGAGACAAAATGTGATCGGACCATCAAATATTTGGCATATTGATTACTAATTGTCCTCCACATAACTTTTACAGAATTTCAACATGGAGGGGAAATTGGAAATTAAATCAAAGCTTACTGGATGACAATTTGTTCTTCATTAACTAACTGACTTTTTCACAAAGTATTCACACATTGTTGCTACAAAGTGGGAATAAAATTGATTAATAAAATTGATTAAATTGTACATTTTTTGTCAACGATCTACACAAAATACTGTGTCAAAGTGGAACATTGGTAAAAAATAAATAATAATAAATACAAAATATCTTGATTTGATACCGTCGGAAGTTTACATACACCTTAGCCAAATACATTTAAACTCAGTTTTTCACAATTCCTTACATTTAATCCTAGTAAAAATTCCCTGATTTAGGTCAGTTAGGATCACCACTTTATTTAAAAAATGTGAAAATGATTTAAGTCAAAACTCTAACTAGGCCACTCGGGAACATTTGTCATCTTGGTAATGCAACTCCAGTGTAGATTTGTGTTTTAGGTTATTGTCTTGGTGGAAGGTGAATTCATCTACCAGTGTCTGGTGGAAAGCAGACTAAACCAGGTTTTCCTCTTTATATTTTGCCTGTGCTTAGCTCCATTAGGTTTACTATTTATCCTGAGAAACTCCCCAGTCCTTAACGATTACAAGCATACCCATAACATGATGCAGCCACCACAAACAGGCAAAATATCAGTGCAGTCGCAATTCAACGGCTCAGACACAAGACGTATGTGGCAGGTTCTACAGACAATCACAGACTACAAAGGGAAAACCAGCTATGTCGCGGACACCGACGTCTTGCAGCCAGATAAGTTAAACACCTTCTTCGCCCGCTTTGAGGATAACACAGTACCACCGACGCGGCCCGCTACCAAGGACTGTGGGCTCTTCTTCTCCGTGGCCGATGTGAGTAAGACATTTAAGCGTGTTAACCCTTGCAAGGCTGCCGGCCCAGATGGCATCCCTAGCCTAAGCCTCAGAGCATGATCCGACCAGCTGGCTGGAGTGTTTACGGACATATTCAATCTCTCCCTATCCCAGTCTGCTGTTCCCACATGCTTCAAGATGTCCACCATTGTTTCTGTACCCAAGAAAGCTAAGGTAAACAAACTAAATGACTATCGCCCCGTAGCACTCACTTCTGTCATCATGAAGTGCTTTGAGAGGCTAGTCAAGAATCATATCACCTCTACCTTACCTGACACTGACACTTATCTGAACCCTGGGTCTGATCCCTGCCCTGTGCAACTGGGTCCTGGACTTCCTGACAGGCCACCCCCCAGGTGGCGAAGGTAAGAAACAACACCTCTACTTAGCTGATCCCCAACACTGGGGCCCCACAAAGGTGCGTGCTCAGCCCCTTCCTGTACTCCCTGTTCACCCATGACTGCGTGGCCATACACGCCTCCGACTCAATCATCAAGTTTACAGACGACACAGCAGTAGTAGGCCTGATTACCAACACTGATGAGACAGGTTCCAGGGAGGAGGTGAAGCCCTTGGGAGAGTGGTGCCAGGAAAATAACCTCTAACTCAACATAAACAAAACAAAGGAGCTGATCTTGGATAGCAGAGGGAGCATGCTCCTATCCACATCAATGGGACCGCAGTGGAGAAAGTGGAAAGCTTCAAGTTCTTCGGCGTACACATCACTGACTATCTGAAATGGTCCACCCACACAGACAGTGTGGTGAAGAAGGTGCAACAGCGCCTCTTCAATCTCAGTAGGCTGAAGAAATTTGCTTTGGCCACTCAAACCCTCACAAACATTTACAGATGTACAATTGAGAGCATCCTGCCAGGCTGTATCACCACCTGTTATGGCAATTGAACCGCACGCAACCGCAGGGCTCTCCAGAGGGTGGTGTGGTCTGCCCAATGTATCACCAAGGGCAAACTACCTGCCCTCCAGGACACCCACAGCACCTGATGTCACAGGAAGGCCAAAAAGATCATCACGGACATCAACCACCCAAGCCACGGCCTGTTCACCCTGCTATCATCCAGAAGGCGAGGTCAGTACAGGTGCATCAAAGCTGGGATCGAGAGACTGAAAAACAGCTTCTATCTCAAGGTCATCAGACTGTTAAATAGCTATCACTAGCTGGCTTCCACCCGGTTACGTAACCCTGCACCTTAGAGGCTGCTGCCCTATACACATAGACATGGAATCACTAGTCACTTTAATAATGTTTACATACTGCTTTACTCATTTCATATGTATATACTGTATTATATTGTACTGTATTTTAGTCAATGCCACTCAGACGTTGCTCAATCTAATATTTATATCTTTCTTAATTCCATTCTTTTACTTTTAGATTTGTGTGTATTGTTGTGAATTGTTAGATACTACTGCACTGTTGGAGCTAGGAACACAAGCATTTAGTTAGATACTACTGCACTGTTGGAGCTAGAAACACAAGCATTTAGTTAGATACTACTGCACTGTTGGAGCTAAGAACACAAGCATTTAGTTAGATATTACTGCACTGTTGGAGCCAGGAACACAAGCATTTAGTTAGATACTACTGCACTGTTGGAGCTAGGAACACAAGCATTTAGTTAGATCCTACTGTACTGTTGGACCAAGGAACACAAGCATTTAGTTAGATATTACTGCACTGTTGGAGCTAAGAACACAAGCATTTAGTTAGATATTACTGCACTGTTGGAGCCAGGAACACAAGCATTTAGTTAGATACTACTGCACTGTTGGAGCTAGGAACACAAGCATTTAGTTAGATCCTACTGCACTGTTGGAGCTAGAAACACAAGCATTTAGTTAGATATTACTGCACTGTTGGAGCTAAGAACACAAGCATTTAGTTAGATATTACTGCACTGTTGGAGCTAAGAACACAAGCATTTAGTTAGATACTACTGCACTGTTGGAGCTAGGAACACAAGCATTTAGTTAGATACTACTGCACTGTTGGAGCTAGGAACACAAGCATTTAGTTAGATACTACTGCACTGTTGGAGCTAGGAACACAAGCATTTAGTTAGATACTACTGCACTGTTGGAGCTAGGAACACAAGCATTTAGTTAGATACTACTGCACTGTTGGAGCTAGGAACACAAGCATTTTGCCACACCTGCCGTAACATCTGCTAAATATGTGTATGTTACAAATATGATTTGATTTAAACACTATTATTGCACACAGAGGGAGTCCATGCAACTTATAATGTGACTTGTTAAGCCAATGTTTACTCCTGAACTTATTTATGTTTGCCTTCAGTTAAGGGGAGGACTTATTGATTCAAGACAGACATAAAAACCAAAAAAATTATACGTTGTGTGTAGGCCAGTGAAAAAACAACAACAAAAAAGTCATCCATTTTAAATTCAGGCTTTAACACAACAGGCTGTAACACAAGGTGCGTGAATACTTTCTGAATGCACAGCAGATCCTCTTGTTGTATGGGACACTTTTAAATGTACTTCAGAGGCCATTCAAATCAATACTCATCATTAAAACAAAGCAGTTGCAGTTTTAACATAGACAAACAAAGGAAATAGAGGAACTAACAGGTAGATAGTAATAAAAACAGTACTATGGAGTTAGAGGAAGAACAAACAGAAGTGTAATATATTACTCTATCTCAGGTGAGCAATACCTCGAGACTTCCTTAGTCGCGCACCTGCTGTTATTGACAAATATACACACCCTTCTTACCAGAAGTAGCTTTTCTGTCCTGCCGATGCATGGAAAACCCAGCCAACTGTATATTATCCACGTCGTCGTTCAGCCACGACTTGGTGAAACATAAGATATTATAGTTTTTAATGTCCTGTTGGTAGGATAGTCTCTAAATGGAGATAATCCAGTTTATTCTCCAGTGATTGCACACTGGCCAATGGAACGGATGGTAGAGGCGGGCTACCCATTCGCCTACGAATTCTCACAAGGCACCCTGATCTCTACCCCCTTTATTTTCGTATTTTCTTCATATGAATGACGGGGATTTGAGCCTGGTCCCGGAGAAGCACTATATCCTTTGTGTCGGGCTCATTAAAGAAAAAATATTTTGTCCAGTTCAAGGTGAGTATTTGCTGTTCTTATATCCAGAAGCTCTTTTCGGTCATAAGAGACGGTAGCAGTAACATTATGCACAAAATAAGTTATAACCAATGCGAAAAAACACACAAAAAAGCACAATTGGTTAGGAGCCCATAAAACGACAGCCATCCACTCCGGCGCCATTATATTTAAGATATTGCATTGATTGCATGTGTATCAATATTACAAACCATCATTTCAAGTTAATCAAAATGTCATATTTTCAACTTCCCAGATGCATTCAGATTCAAATTCAGATTCCAAACCAGAGACAACTTCCTGGTACGCCAGCCAGGAAAGGTAAAGGAGAACCGATAAAATCAAACTCTTTCTGTGGTAAACAGATACTTCTAGCGGTTTCTTAAGCCAATGTAAACTGTGGAATTTATTTTCTTCCTATGAATTTGACTCCAGCGTCAGAAATGCTTTGGCTATAAACTATTATGACCCCATTCCTGAAAGCGAAGACTCTCTGGAGCAGGTATTCCCAAACTGGGGGAATGCCGTCAGGGTTACGCCAAATAGAAATGTGACACATTTTTAAGAAATATATATATATTTATTTAATTATTATTATTATTTATGTTATTTATTTTTTAAATACATTTTCAAACAGCACATTTATATTTTCCAACGGGGTTATACATTTGGGTGAGATTGTTTTTCTGAGGAACCTCGTTTCACTGCCAAAAATAAAATTAAACCATCTAGTGTTCAGCGAAATAACAACACAATGTCAAATTCAGGGAGCCTAGTCAAATAATTAACATCCAATCACATTAAACGTTACTCTCTCGCGGGAAACCTTCACTCTTGCGCAGACATTTTGAAACGAAACATGACAATTTTAAAAATAAGCCACAGGAGTTTTTTGAGCGAGAATAAAGACGACTTTTCGAGTAGTAAGAACAAAAAGGCAACAGATACCATTAATAAGGGCTGGAAGCGTTTTATATGGTGAGCTACCGAGTGGCTAGGACTGGCAAGCCCCATACTATTTTGGAGGACTTAATTCTTCCTGCTGCCGTGGACATGGCTGAGACAATGCTGGGGGAGAATGGCAAAAAAACTATTCAGACAATGCCTTCATCAAACAACACTGTTTCACGACGTATCAGTGACATGGTAGGAGATGTTTTGAAACAATTACTGCTTCACATACAAGCCAGTGAATTATATGCGTTACAGCTGGATGAGTCAACAGACGTGGCACAGCTCCTGGTATATGTCTGTTAAGTTTATGGGGGGTCAATTAAGGAAGACATCCTCTTCTGCAAACCACTGGAAACCAGGACAACCGGAGAGGATATTTTTAAAGTACTGGACAGCTTTGTGACATCAAATGGACTTTGGTGGTCAAGATGTGTTGGTATCTGTACTGATGGCGTAAAAGCCATGACAGGGAAACATAGTGGAGTGGTAACGCTTATGCAAGCAGTTGCTCCCGACGCCACTTGGGTACACTGCAGCATCCACCGAGAGGCTCTTGCTGCCAAGGGAATGCCTGACAGCTTGAAAGACGGTTTGGACACTACAGTGAAAATGGTTAACTTTGTTAAAGCAAGGCCCCTGAACTCTTGTGTATTTTCTGCACTATGAAATGATATGGGCAGCGACCAGGTAAAGCTTTCACAACACAGAAGTGCGCTGGTTATCAAGGGGCAAAGTATTGACACGTTCTTTTACATTTAGAGACAAGCTTAAAGTTACCATAATTTTCACTTGTCGCATGATGACGAGTTTCTCCCACTTCTTCTACCTCTCTCTGGCTGATGTTTTTTTTTCTCTCCTGAATGATCTGAATCTCTGCAACTCCATCAACTCCACGACACAGGTCTTTCCATCATTGTATGATTTTTTTTGTGTGCAAATTAACTCAAGCTTATGGACAATGTCAAATGTGATATAGCGAAGCACCTGAGTGAGTTGGGTGCGCAATTACGCAGGTACTTTCCCGAAACGGATGACACAAACAACTGGATTCATTATCCCTTTCATGCCCTGCCTCCAGTCCACTTACCGACATCTGAACAAGAGAGCCTAATCGAAATTGCAACAAGCGGTTCTGTGAACATTTTATTTAATCAGAAGCCACTGCCAGATTTCTGGATAGGGCTGTGCTCAGAGTCTCTTGCCTTGGCAAATTGCTCTGACACTGATGCCCTTTGCAACCACGTACCTGTGTGAGAGTGGATTCTCGACCCTCACTAGCATGAAAACTAAGTAGAGGCACAGACTGTGTGTGGAAAATGATTTAAGACTGAGACTCTCTCCAATTTTTGGGGGATTTGACCTTTATTTAACTAGGCAAGTCAGTTAAGAACAAATTCTTATTTTCAATGACAGCCTAGGAACAGTGGGTTAACTGCCTTGTTCAGGGGCAGAACAACAGATTTTTACCTTCTTAGCTCAGGGATTCGATCTAGCAACCTTTCAGTTTCTGGCCCACTAGGCCACCTGCCGCCCCAAAACAACCCAATATTGCAGAGTTATGTGCATCCTTTCAAGCACACCTTTCTCATTAACCTGTGGTGAGTTATTCACAATTGTAAATGTAAGACGGCTAAATAAAGAGCATAATTATTGATTATTATTATAATATTTTTATTTGTGCCCTGGTCCTATAGAGCTCTTTGTCACTTCCCATGAGCCGGGTTGTGACAAACTCACACTCATTCTTATGTTTAATAAATGTATTGTATAGTGTGTGTGTGTGTGGCAGGCTTACAATGATGGCAAAAAAAACTACATTTGAGAGTGCTCTGACCCTGGGGCTAGAGGGGGTACGCAGCTGGAGGTTGAATGTTGGAAGAGGTACGGGACTATAAAAAGTTTGGGAACCACTGCTCTGGAGCATGGATGTGCTTTCTGTTCTGTTTCTGTTGATAATCACAGGCCATGTTAGAACGGAGCATCACAAAATCTCAATTTGGCACCCCATAATAATGTAGCTGACTAGCTCTGTCATAGCCCTTCAAAGGATAGCCTTTCCACTCCCTGTTAAATCTTTCTCTTGTGATTGACTGGGTTCGAACCAGGTCTCCTGCATGTCATAAGACTGTGTTAGCCCACTTACATAAAGCCCATAAAGTTCAGGAAGCTAACACAAGTCTTCAAGTCTCCAGCAGGGTTCATCGAACTGCCTCGCTTACATGTCATCCCCCTTTGACCCCAAAATAAGGCCCTACTGCACAAGAACACTTGCTGTGGCGACCAGAAGCAGAAGGATCTGTGCACCCCGTTTAATGAGAGGTGGTTTGGTGATCCATCCATGTGATGAGTAGCATCGTCATTTCCAGACTGATTACTACGTGTAGCAAACCATTCATGTCAGCTTGCGGGATCTGGCTGATTACACTTCACGCCCTTTGACCTCCTCCTTGAAGAGACCCATTCAAGTCACAGGACCAGTGCCTAAGCTTTAGCTCAACAGTCTAACACAGTCTTAACCCAGTCAGTCACATGTTAACCTTACAATGACTACCCTTGCCATAGACTTGAAGCCAGGGGCGGACTGTACTGAACTTCCTGAACTTATCCCTATAGGGTTTTGTTAAGTGGGCTAACACAGTCTTTGTTTGAACCCAATCAGTCACAAAGCAAGATTAATGACAGGGCATTTCAACTATATTCTAATGGGGGGCCACATTTTGTTTTTTACACTCCTAACACAGCCTGTGATCATCATTGAGGGAACAGAAGGCATGTCTATGTTCCAGAGACATAGACGGGACAGAGGGCATGTCCATGTTCCAGAGACATAGACGGGACAGAGGGCATGTCCATGTTCCAGAGACATAGACGGGACAGAGGGCATGTCCATGTTCCAGAGACATAGACGGGACAGAGGGCATGTCCATGTTCCAGAGACATAGACGGGACAGAGGGCACGTCCATGTTCCAGAGACATAGACGGGACAGAGGGCATGTCCATGTTCCAGAGACATAGACGGGACAGAGGGCATGTCCATGTTCCAGAGACATAGATGGGACAGAGGGCATGTCCATGTTCTAGAGACATAGACGGGACAGAGGGCATGTCCATGTTCCAGAGACATAGATGGGACAGAGGGCATGTCCATGTTCTAGAGACATAGACGGGACAGAGGGCATGTCCATGTTCCAGAGACATAGACGGGACAGAGGGCATGTCCATGTTCCAGAGACATAGACGGGACAGAGGGCATGTCCATGTTCTAGAGACATAGACGGGACAGAGGGCATGTCCATGTTCTAGAGACATAGACGGGACAGAGGGCACGTCCATGTTCTAGAGACATAGACGGGACAGAGGGCATGTCCATGTTCCAGAGACATAGACGGGACAGAGAGCATGTCCATGTTCTAGAGACATAGACGGGACAGAGGGCATGTCCATGTTCTAGAGACATAGACGGGACAGAGGGCACATCCATGTTCCAGAGACATAGACGGGACAGAGGGCATGTCCATGTTCCAGAGACATAGACGGGACAGAGGGCACGTCCATGTTCCAGAGACATAGACGGGACAGAGGGCACGTCCATGTTCTAGAGACATAGACGGGACAGAGGGCACGTCCATGTTCTAGAGACATAGACGGGACAGAGGGCATGTCCATGTTCCAGAGACATAGACGGGACAGAGGGCATGTCCATGTTCCAGAGACATAGACGGGACAGAGGGCACGTCCATGTTCCAGAGACATAGACGGGACAGAGGGCATGTCCATGTTCCAGAGACATAGACGGGACAGAGGGCACGTCCATGTTCCAGAGACATAGACGGGACAGAGGGCACGTCCATGTTCTAGAGACATAGACGGGACAGAGGGCATGTCCATGTTCTAGAGACATAGACGGGACAGAGGGCACGTCCATGTTCCAGAGACATAGACGGGACAGAGGGCATGTCCATGTTCCAGAGACATAGACGGGACAGAGGGCATGTCCATGTTCCAGAGACATAGACGGGACAGAGGGCATGTCCATGTTCCAGAGACATAGACGGGACAGAGGGCATGTCCATGTTCCAGAGACATAGACGGGACAGAGGGCATGTCCATGTTCTAGAGACATAGACGGGACAGAGGGCACGTCCATGTTCCAGAGACATAGACGGGACAGAGGGCATGTCCATGTTCCAGAGACATAGACGGGACAGAGGGCACGTCCATGTTCCAGAGACATAGATGGGACAGAGGGCATGTCCATGTTCCAGAGACATAGACGGGACAGAGGGCATGTCCATGTTCCAGAGACATAGACGGGACAGAAGGCACGTCCATGTTCTAGAGACATAGACGGGACAGAGGGCACGTCCATGTTCCAGAGACATAGACGGGACAGAGGGCATGTCCATGTTCCAGAGACATAGACGGGACAGAGGGCATGTCCATGTTCCAGAGACATAGACGGGACAGAGGGCATGTCCATGTTCCAGAGACATAGACGGGGCAGAGGGCATGTCCATGTTCCAGAGACATAGACGGGACAGAGGGCATGTCCATGTTCCAGAGACATAGACGGGACAGAGGGCATGTCCATGTTCCAGAGACATAGACGGGACAGAGGGCATGTCCATGTTCCAGAGACATAGACGGGACAGAGGGCATGTCCATGTTCTAGAGACATAGACGGGACAGAGGGCACGTCCATGTTCTAGAGACATAGACGGGACAGAGGGCACGTCCATGTTCTAGAGACATAGACGGGACAGAGGGCACGTCCATGTTCTAGAGACATAGACGGGACAGAGGGCACGTCCATGTTCTAGAGACATAGACGGGACAGAGGGCACGTCCATGTTCCAGAGACATAGACGGGACAGAGGGCATGTCCATGTTCCAGAGACATAGACGGGACAGAGGGCATGTCCATGTTCTAGAGACATAGACGGGACAGAGGGCATGTCCATGTTCCAGAGACATAGACGGGACAGAGGGCATGTCCATGTTCCAGAGACATAGACGGGACAGAGGGCATGTCCATGTTCCAGAGACATAGACGGGACAGAGGGCATGTCCATGTTCTAGAGACATAGACGGGACAGAGGGCATGTCCATGTTCCAGAGACATAGACGGGACAGAGGGCATGTCCATGTTCCAGAGACATAGATGGGACAGAGGGCATGTCCATGTTCCAGAGACATAGACGGGACAGAGGGCATGTCCATGTTCCAGAGACATAGACGGGACAGAGGGCACGTCCATGTTCCAGAGACATAGACGGGACAGAGGGCATGTCCATGTTCCAGAGACATAGACGGGACAGAGGGCATGTCCATGTTCTAGAGACATAGACGGGACAGAGGGCACGTCCATGTTCCAGAGACATAGACGGGACAGAGGGCATGTCCATGTTCCAGAGACATAGACGGGACAGAGGGCATGTCCATGTTCCAGAGACATAGACGGGACAGAGGGCATGTCCATGTTCTAGAGACATAGACGGGACAGAGGGCACGTCCATGTTCCAGAGACATAGACGGGACAGAGGGCACGTCCATGTTCCAGAGACATAGACGGGACAGAGGGCATGTCCATGTTCCAGAGACATAGACGGGACAGAGGGCACGTCCATGTTCCAGAGACATAGACGGGACAGAGGGCATGTCCATGTTCCAGAGAGTCGTAGCATTCAGGAATATAGCTCGGAGACAAAATTGTTCAAATGCTAGAGCCAAATACGTTGGAAGAAAATAAATGCAACATGCCACCTTGGCTCAGAAACCGCCAGCAGTTAGATTCACTAGATTCTGTTCTCTTTTTGAACAGATATTTTTGGTAAAGGTCGGGAGCCGAATCGCATCGGTGTAAGAGTCGTTCCTTTGGCTCCCTGATTTGCATACTGCTACTACTGCTTTTGAGCTCAAAACAATGTTTTTCTGCATATAAAATACAAAATGATTATCTAAAGACGGTGAATCAGCCCTGCAGAAACAGTGTGGAGAAATCTTCTCTACGCTGATGTTTTCAGTGCTGATTATTTTGTAGGCCATCTTATATTTTGACCAGGTGAACATTTATTTCAATGCATTTCACAATTTGCCATAATGGTAGCCTACCTTTTGGGCTTTATATTGGAGATTTATCACATTTCACGAGAAGATGCAGACAGTTTCGAAGTAACAAAAGTTTATTACAACAACAGGGTGCAGGCAAAACGACAGGTCAAGGGCAGGCTGAGGTCCATAAGGTACAGAACGGCAGGCAGTCTCAGGATCAGGGCCAGCAGAGGTAAAAAAATCCAGGGTGGTGTGACAAGGTACAGAACGGCAGGCAGGCTCAGGGTCAAGGCAGGCAGAAATGGTGAATACCGGCAAAACTAGAAAACAGGAACTAGAAAAAGACAGGTGCAAGGGGAAAACCGCTGGTAGGCTTGAAGGACAAAACAAACTGGCAACAGACAAACAGAGAACACAGGTATAAATACACTGGGGATAATGGGGTAGATGGGCGACACCTGGAGGGCGGTGGAGACAAAGACAGGTGAAACAGATCAGGGCGTGACAAGATTTTACGTTTTTTTTATGGTTCTAGGTCGATTTATAAGCATTTTGAACAAAGAGCCAAATGAACCCGGCTCACCGAAAAGACTCGGAATGCCCATCACTAGTAATTTCTCCTTTACTGGCTGGCAAAGTACCAGGATGTTGTATCTGGTTTTGAATCTGAATTTAGAAAACTGAATCTGAATGCATCGTAGAAGTTTAATGAATTAGATAGATAAAACTTGAAACGATAATCTGTAAACTTGATATACAAACAATGAATGCAACATCTAACATATTGAAACTGAATATACTTGTATAAATACTGAACTTGAATATTCAATTAAATTGTAATTTCATTTTAAAACTGACTGCAATATTCATTCAATTCAGTTTCAAATCATGAAATACGAGTTCAATTTACGAAGTCAATGATTAAATACATTTTTTATCAAATTCAATATCCTAATACACATTCAAAATGATGATGATTCAGGGCTCTATACATCAGGTTCAAAATATTTTCCATATACAAGCAACTCCATCATCGAAGGTGAGCATTTGCCCACTGAAGTCGGTTACAACGCCGAACTGCAGTCAGGTCAAGACCCTGGTGAGGATGAGAAGCACTTAGATTAGCTTCCCTGAGACGGTTTCTGACAGTTTGTGTAGAAATGTTTTGGTTGTGCCAACCCACAGTTTCATCAGCTGTCCGGGTAGAGGTCCTGGTTACACGTGATCTGTTGTTGTGTGCCTGGTTGGACATACTGCCAAATTCTCAAGATTTTTGGTTTATGGTAGAGAAATTAATATTCAATTCTCTGGTGGACATTCCTGCAGTCAGCATGCCAATTGCACGCTCCCTCAAAACTTGAGACATCTGTGGCATTGTGTTGTGTGACAAAACTGCACCTTTTAGAGTGGCCTTTTATTGTCACCAACACAAGGTTCACCTGTGTAATGCTGTTCAATCAGCTTCTTGATATGCCATAACTATCAAGTGGATGGATTTTTTTAGCAAAGGAAAAATGCTCACTAACAAGGATGTAAACAAATTTGTGCACAACATTTGAGAGAAATAAGCTTTTTGTGCGTATGGAACATTTCTGGGATCTTTTATTTCAGCTCATAAAACATGGGACCACCACTTTACATGTCGCGTTTATATTTCCGTTCAGGTTATACGCTTGGGTTACCATACAATAATAATAGATTTACTGTATCCACTAGAAAGACCTTAGTTACCCAACTGCTGCTTCCTGTCCCAGACTATGATGGCGTCACCAATCAAAGCACAACCTTACTTTGTGAGTTAGATGTCGTTATAACAATCTTTGCAGACTAATTATTGGATGCCATTATAAGACATCATTGCACAATGTATGAATCACTAAATGGACTGTCACTAAACAGACAACTGCATTTGTACCCATTTTTATTTTTTAAATGTATCAACTTAAATATCCTTGTCTATATTAAGGAACATCTAACTTTACATGACTCACACTACTCCTTTCAACAACGGCAGCAATTACAAATTCCACGGGTGCATCATTAGGTTAGAGTAAGATATTTCAGACACAACGGCCCAAATGACTGGAATAATTTACCTATAGAAATCAGGGCATTAAAATCACACAGTGAATTAAAGAAAGCCCTTGTTCAAATGATAAGAACAAGCTGTTAACTTATAGAAACCTCACAGTGTGAAGATATTTGTAAGTATGTATGTATATATTATAGGTACTTAGTTGTATTAGTAGTTGGAGCAGTAGCGTGTTATTAGTTGTAGACCTGTTAGTGGTTGGAGCAGTAGCGTGTTATTAGTTGTAGACCTGTCAGTGGTTGGAGCAGTAGCGTGTTATTAGTTGTTGACCTGTTAGTGGTTGGAGCAGTAGCGTGTTTAGTTGTAGACCTGTTAGTGGTTGGAGCAGTAGCGTGTTATTAGTTGTAGACCTGTTAGTAGTTGGAGCAGTAGCGTGTTATTAGTTGTAGACCTGTTAGTGGTTGGAGCAGTAGCGTGTTATTAGTTGTAGACCTGTTAGTGGTTGGAGCAGTAGCGTGTTATTAGTTGTAGACCTGTTAGTAGTTGGAGCAGTAGCGTGTTATTAGTTGTAGACCTGTTAGTAGTTGGAGCAGTAGCGTGTTATTAGTTGTAGACCTGTTAGTAGTTGGAGCAGTAGCGTGTTATTAGTTGTAGACCTGTTAGTGGTTGGAGCAGTAGTGTGTTATTAGTTGTAGACCTGTTAGTGGTTGGAGCAGTAGCGTGTTATTAGTTGTAGACCTGTTAGTAGTTGGAGCAGTAGCGTGTTATTAGTTGTAGACCTGTTAGTGGTTGGAGCAGTAGCGTGCTATTAGTTGTAGACCTGTTAGTGGTTGGAGCAGTAGCGTGTTATTAGTTGTAGACCTGTTAGTGGTTGGAGCAGTAGCGTGTTATTAGTTGTAGACCTGTTAGTAGTTGGAGCAGTAGCCTGTTATTAGTTGTAGACCTGTTAGTGGTTGGAGCAGTAGCGTGTTATTAGTTGTAGACCTGTTAGTGGTTGGAGCAGTAGCGTGTTATTAGTTGTAGACCTGTTAGTGGTTGGAGCAGTAGTGTGTTATTAGTTGTAGACCTGTTAGTGGTTGGAGCAGTAGCGTGTTATTAGTTGTAGACCTGTTAGTGGTTGGAGCAGTAGCGTGTTATTAGTTGTACACCTGTTAGTGGTTGGAGCAGTAGCGTGTTATTAGTTGTAGACCTGTTAGTGGTTGGAGCAGTAGCGTGTTATTAGTTGTACACCTGTTAGTGGTTGGAGCAGTAGCGTGTTATTAGTTGTACACCTGTTAGTGGTTGGAGCAGTAGCGTGTTATTAGTTGTACACCTGTTAGTGGTTGGAGCAGTAGCGTGTTATTAGTTGTAGACCTGTTAGTGGTTGGAGCAGTAGTGTGTTATTAGTTGTAGACCTGTTAGTGGTTGGAGCAGTAGTGTGTTATTAGTTGTAGATCTGTTAGTAGTTATACAACAACTCTTTTATGCTGTTAATGTATGTTTTTGTTTATTATTATTATTTAACTGTTATTGTTATTAGACAGTAGCTATCTAGAAGAAAAAAGAAACGCACACCTATGTAGGCGAGGTGCTGGCTAGCGGAGTAGAAAACTAGAAAATAAAGGAGAGCCGCACACTCTAGGAGCTCAGATGCAAAAATATTTAATTACCAACGTTTCGACAGGCAAGCTGTCTTCATCAGGGTACAATCACAGACACTGCGGGATGACTCGTTTATATATAGTGTCAAGACACACAGGTGTCTGTAATCATGGCCAACAGTGGCCTAATATCATTGGTTAATTACTCATATTAAAACGGCATAGAATGAGCAACATACAATTAATACAAATGGATAGCATACGATCATAGACACACTAAAGACCACACAAGCCTACAAACAACCACAATGGCAAAGTCACAACAATCACAACAATCACAAGAATGGCTTCAGATCAAAGTCCACAAAAAGACGCATTCTTGCATTTTAACTACCCGCTATTCAAAGCGCTCTGAACAAATTAAGGGAATCGTTCACAAACATTGGCATATTCTTAAATCCGATGATAGTCTCGGTAATGTGTTTTCTGACCTTCCCTTGGTCGTATTTTCGCGGGGCAGAAATCTCCGAGACCAATTGGTACACTCTGATTTAACCCCCCAAGATATTCCTGAACAACGTCTATTTGCGCCCCTATTGGATGGTAATTATAAGTGTAATGGCTGTGCCCAATGCAATGGCACTTATAAATGCAGATCCTTTAAACATCCACAAACAGGGACATCGATCCCAATCAAAGGTGTTATTACGTGCTCCACTAAGGCAGTTATTTATCTCATAACTTGTCCTTGTGGTAAAAATTATGTGGGTAAAACAAAGCGTGAATTAAAAGTACGTATCTCAGAGCATCGTAGCACCATTAGGTGCAAAAACTTGACCTACCCAGTTGCGGCCCACTTTTTGGAGGCAGGCCACTCGATTTCATCTCTGCGTTATATTGGCATCGAACATGTCACCCTCCCTAGGAGAGGGGGTGACCTTGATAATTTATTGTTAAGACGAGAGGCTGCTTGGATATTTAATTTAAAGACCCTTGCTCCCTTCGGTCTTAATGTGGACTTTGATCTGAAGCCATTCTTGTGATTGTTGTGATTGTTGTGACTTTGCCATTGTGGTTGTTTGTAGGCTTGTGTGGTCTTTAGTGTGTCTATGATCGTATGCTATCCATTTGTATTAATTGTATGTTGCTCATTCTATGCCGTTTTAATATGAGTAATTAACCAATGATATTAGGCCACTGTTGGCCATGATTACAGACACCTGTGTGTCTTGACACTATATATAAACGAGTCATCCCGCAGTGTCTGTGATTGTACCCTGATGAAGACAGCTTGCCTGTCGAAACGTTGGTAATTAAATATTTTTGCATCTGAGCTCCTAGAGTGTGCGGCTCTCCTTTATTTTCTAATTAGACAGTAGCTACCATATTATTATTATTATTATTATTATTATTTAATTGTTATTATTGTTAGTAGACGGTAGCTGCCATATTATTCTTGTTCCTAAGTATTGTTTTTATTTTAAATGGACACGTGGTGCATCTCAAGAGATTTCATCCTTCAAAATGTTAAATAAATAAATCTAACATCCTGAACTATAAGTATAAAACATCCAGTATGATATAAGATATTACCCTGATATCAGGAGACTAGGACAGAGGATACCTGCTGATCAGGAGACTAGGACAGAGGATACCTGCTGATCAGGAGACTAGGACAGAGGATACCTGCTGATCAGGAGACTAGGACAGAGGATACCTGCTGATCAGGAGACTAGGACAGAGGATACCTGCTGATCAGGAGACTAGGACAGAGGATACCTGCTGATCAGGAGACTAGGACAGAGGATACCTGCTGATCAGGAGACTAGGACAGAGGATACCTGCTGATCAGGAGACTAGGACAGAGGATACCTGCTGATCAGGAGACTAGGACAGAGGATACCTGCTGATCAGGAGACTAGGACAGAGGATACCTGCTGATCAGGAGACTAGGACAGAGGATACCTGCTGATCAGGAGACTAGGACAGAGGATATCTGCTGATCAGGAGACTAGGACAGAGGATACCTGCTGATCAGGAGAATCTATTTTGTGAAGTGCACCAGTCCCTCCTGCAGCAAAGCACCCCCACAACATGATGCTGCCACCCCCGTGCTTCACGGTTGGGATGGTGTTCTTCGGCTTGCAAGCATCCCCCTTTTTCCTCCAAACATAACGATGGCCAAACAGTTATATTTTTGTTTCATCAGACCAGAGGACATTTCTCCAAAAAGTACAATCTTTGTCCCCAGGTGCATTTGCAAACCGTACTCTTGCTTTTTTATGGCGGTTTTGGAGCAGTGGCTTCTTCCTTGCTGAGCGGCCTTTCAAGTTATGTCGATATAGGATTCGTTTTACTGTGGATATAGATACTTTTGTACAGGTTTCCTCCAGCATCTTTACAAGGTCCTTTGCTGTTGTTCTGTGATTGATTTGCACTTTTTGCACCAAAGTACGTTCGTCTCTAGGAGACAGAACGCGTCTCCTTCCTGAGCGGTATGACGGCTGCGTGGTCCCATGGTGTTTATACTTGCATACTATTGTTTGTACAGATGAACGTTGTAACTCCAGGCGTTTTGAAATTGCTCCCAAGGATGAACCAGACTTGTGGAGGTCTACAATTGTTTTTCTGAGGTCTTGGCTGATGTCTTTTTCTTTTGATTTTCCCATGATGTGAAGCAAAGTTTGAAGGTAGGCCTTGAAATACATCCACAGGTACACCTCCAATTGACTCAAATGATGTCAATTAGCCTATCAGAAGCTTCTAAAGCCAGTCAACTTAGTGTATGTAAACTTCTGACCCACTGGAAAAGTGATACAGTGAATTATAAGTGAAATTATCTGTCTGTAAAGAATTGTTGAAAAAATTACTTGTCATGCACAAAGTAGATGTCCTAACCGACTTGCCAAAACTCTAGTTTGTTAACAAGAAATTTGTGGAGTGGTTGAAAAACGAGTTTTAATGACTCCAACCTAAGTGTTTGTAAACTTCAGACTTCAACTGTACCTGTTGAGCAGAGACACTAGTGTCATATATATAGAGAGATATATACATGTTTAAAGATGACTCTGAGACACCAGTGAGAGAGGATACCTGCTGGGTAGAGACACCAGGCAGAGAGGATACCTGCTGGGTAGAGATAACAGTGAGAATGGATACCTGTTGGGTAGAGATACCTGTTGGGTAGACACACTAGTGAGAGAGGATACCTGCTGGGTAGAAATACCTGTTGGGTAGAGACACTAGTGAGAGAGGATACCTGCTGGGTAGAGACACCAGTGAGAGAGGATACCTGCTGGGTAGAGATACCTGCTGGGTAGAGACAGAAGTGAGAGAGGATACCTGCTGGGTAGAGACACCAGTCAGAGAGGATACCTGCTGGGTAGAGACACCTGCTGGATATAGATACCAGTGAGAGAGGATACCTGCTGGGTAGAGATACCAGTGAGAAAGGATACCTGTTGGGTAGAGATACCTGTTGGGTAGAGACACTAGTGAGAAAGGATACCTACTGGGTAGAGACACCTGTTGGGTAGAGACACTAGTGAGAGAGGATACCTGCTTGGTAAAGATAACAGTGAGAGAGGATACCTGCTGGGTAGAGACACTAGTGAGAGAGGATACCTGCTGGGTAGAGATAACAGTACGGGAGGATACCTGCTGGGTAGAGATACCAGTGAGAGAGGATACCTGCTGGGTAGAGATAACAGTAAGGGAGGATACCTGCTGGGTAGAGATACCAGTGAGAGAGGATACCTGCTGGGTAGAGACACTAGTGAGAGAAGATACCTGCTGGGTAGAGATACCAGTGAGAAAGGATACCTGTTGGGTAGAGACACTAGTGAGAGAGGACACCTGCTGGGTAGAGACACTAGTGAGAGAGGATACCTGCTGGGTAGAGATACCAGTGAGAAAGGATACCTGCTGGGTAGAGATACCAGTGAGAAAGGATACCTGTTGGGTAGAGATACCAGTGAGAAAGGATACCTGTTGGGTAGAGACACTAGTGAGAGACGATACCTGCTGGGTAGAGATACCAGTGAGGGAGGATACCTGCTGGGTAGAGATACCAGTGAGAAAGGATACCTGTTGGGTAGAGACACTAGTGAGAGACGATACCTGCTGGGTAGAGATAACAGTGAGGGAGGATACCTGCTGGGTAGAGATAACAGTGAGGGAGGATACCTGTTGGGTAGAGATACCTGTTGGGTAGAGACACTAGTGAGAGAGGATACATGCTGGGTGGAGATTCCAGTTAGAGAGGATACCTGTTGGGTAGAGATACCTGCTGGGTAGAGATACCCGTGAGAGAGGATAACTGCTGGGTAGAGATACCAGTGAGGGAGGATACCTGCTGGGTAGAGATAACAGTGAGGGATGCTACCTGCTGGGTGGAGGACTAGGACATCAGTATGCCAACACCTGAGAGGAGGAGGACTAGGACATCAGTCTGCCAACACCTGAGATGAAGAGGACTAGGACATCAGTCTGCCAACACCTGAGATGAGGAGGACTAGGACATCAGTCTGCCAACACCTGAGATGAGGAGGACTAGGACATCAGTCTGCCAACACCTGAGATGAGGAGGACTAGGACATCAGTCTGCCAACACCTGAGATGAGGACTAGGACATCAGTCTGCCAACACCTGAGATGAGGAGGACTAGGACATCAGTCTGCCAACACCTGAGATGAGGACTAGGACATCAGTCTGCCAACACCTGAGATGAGGAGGACTAGGACATCAGTCTGCCAACACCTGAGATGAGGACTAGGACATCAGTCTGCCAACACCTGAGATGAGGAGGACTAGGACATGTTCAGTCTGCCAACACCTGAGATGAGGAGGACTAGGACATCAGTCTGCCAACACCTGAGATGAGGACTAGGACATCAGTCTGCCAACACCGGAGATGTGGAGGACTAGGACATCAGTCTGCCAACACCTGAGATGAGGACTAGGACATCAGTCTACCAACACCTGAGATGAAGAGGACTAGGACATCAGTCTGCCAACACCTGAGATGAGGAGGACTAGGACATCAGTCTGCCAACACCTGAGATGAGGAGGACTAGGACATCAGTCTGCCAACACCTGAGAGGAGGACTAGGATATCAGTCTGCCAACACCTGAGATGAGGAGGACTAGGACATCAGTCTGCCAACACCTGAGATGAGGAGGACTAGGACATCAGTCTGCCAACACCAGAGATGAGGACTAGTACATCAGTCTGCCAACACCTGAGATGAGGAGGACTAGGACATCAGTCTGCCAACACCTGAGATGAGGACTAGGACATCAGTCTGCCAACACCTGAGAGGAGGAGGACTATGACATCAGTCTGCCAACACCTGAGATGAGGAGGACTAGGACATCAGTCTGCCAACACCTGAGATGAGGAGGACTAGGACATCAGTCTGCCAACACCTGAGATGAGGAGGACTAGGACATCAGTCTGCCAACACCTGAGATGAGGAGGACTAGGCCATCAGTCTGCCAACACCTGAGATGAGGACTAGGACATCAGTCTGCCAACACCAGAGATGAGGACTAGGACATCAGTCTGCCAACACCTGAGATGAGGAGGACTAGGACATGTTCAGTTGTTGCTAATAATCATTGCCATTTGTCATTTCCAACACCAGTCATTCGTAGCGAAATGAGTCCAACAAACACCAACAATAAACACTATTATCAGTGTTTATATTCCCAACGAGAACAAACCTTTTTAAATTCAATATAATTGTCTCGATGTTTGTCTTTACTATAATATAGTTAATTGTCTTCAAAATACAGCCATCTAAATTGGCCACATGGTGGCACTGCTGTGACTGTTGTCGAACTCAACCTCAGTTTGTCAGCTCATCCATTCATCCTGATCAGTGGGAAGAAACGAAAGCTGAATCATAGCAGTTTCTTCAAAGTTAATTCAATTCCAGGGAAATGAAACGACATGGTGTAATGTTAACGCCGTTCACCTCCCTTAAGCATGTCTCTGTATGGTTACCTCAGTGAGGGCATATTTTACCCACCTTTCCTTTTTACCTCACACACTTGCTGTTCTGTAACACATCTTATTACATCATCAAAAACAGGATAGAAGATAAAACCATTCTAATAGAACTGTATTAAATTAATCTACAGTCTTCCGTTCCTCTTATGCGCCAGATACACTGTTCTGTTCCCAAGTTCATCTACGGTCTTCCATTCATCTTCTGCCCCAGATATACTGTTCTGTTCCCACAGCCCATTATGCTTTGCTGTAACACAAGTCTCACAGATCACCCTGACCTCTCAGGTGGTTAACAGCTCACCCCCTACTCCCCCTCCATACACACACCCACACCCACACACACACACACACATACAGACACACACATACACACACAAACACACACACACACATACACACACACAAACACACACCAGGACTGAGGCAGTCAATTCAGGAAGTAAACTTAAATTACTTGGCATCTATTTTCAATGACTTCTAAATAAACTAAGAAGTAGAAGCTATTTATTTCAAACGTTTTTACATTTTTTCAATTTTAAATTAAAATCACTTCCGGAATTGACAGCTGTCAATTCAAATGGACCCCAGCCCTGAAACACAACCACCCACCGGTGACTAGAGGTCCCCCACAAGGCTCCAACAGGGTGCCACTTGGTGTGCAACCAGTGTGGCTGGCTGACAGCTGACTGAAAGACAGACTGACCCGTGGAAGGGATGACTTTGACCTATGTCTGTCCGGGATGACCTTTACCCCCATGTCTGTCCGATGACTAGAGGCCATCCACAGGCGCCATTTCCTCAGCTTAGCATCTAAGTAAGCCTTGTCTGAGCCAGAACATTCCATAGGGCAGTAGCCTATCTCCTGTTTCTGTAGCATGAGGCAGCTTGATGTACTACCCCTGGAAAGGACGCTAGGTAGTGTTTAGTGCAGACAGAAAGGACGCTAGGTAGTGTTTAGTACAGACAGAAAGGACGCTAGGTAGTGTTTAGTACAGACAGAAAGGACGCTAGGTAGTGTTTAGTACAGACAGAAAGGACGCTAGGTAGTGTTTAGTACAGACAGAAAGGACGCTAGGTAGTGTTTAGTACAGACAGAAAGGACGCTAGGTAGTGTTTAGTACAGACAGAAAGGACGCTAGGTAGTGTTTAGTACAGACAGAAATGACGCTAGGTAGTGTTTAGTGCAGACAGAAAGGACGCTAGGTAGTGTTTAGTGCAGACAGAAAGGACGCTAGGTAGTGTTTAGTACAGACAGAAAGGACGCTAGGTAGTGTTTAGTGCAGACAGAGGCAGTGTGGCTGGCTGGTGACAGAGGTAACGGACAGACAGACATGGGATAGACTAGAACACAGTAGAATACAGTAGAACACAGTAGAACACATTAGAACACAGTAGAATACAGTAGAACACAGTAGAACACATTAGATCACAGTAAAACACAGTAAAACACAGTAGAACACAGTAGAATACAGTAGAACACAGTAGAACACATTAGAATACAGTAGAACACAATAAAATAGAGTAGAACAGAATACTATATCACATCGGGAAATGTGCATTGTAACAAAGGGATGAGGTCATCAAGATATCATGTGATCATGATTGGCCTATAGATGTCCTTTTGGTTCTAAAGATGATTCATCAATAAAGCATCATTACTCGATCAACCATAAGAAAGCACAAGTAGATCCATATCTAATTTCTCTGAGGTATTTTGTCTTCTATTTTAAAAGGAAGAACACACTTCCGCATGTTAATACAAACTCCCACCGACACAGGAAGCTCCAGTGATATTTATAGACTTCCCGGATTACAATGTTCTTACATACAGTCGGTGTGTTTTTGTCAATTCAATATAACTTTATCTAAACACAAAGATTTAGGGTTGTGTCCCAATTTGCACAAAAGTAGTGCACTATATAGGGAAGAGGGTGCTACGGGCCCTGGTCAAAAGTAGTACACTATACAGGGAAGAGGGTGCTACGGGCCTTGGTCAAAAGTAGTGCACTATATAGGGAATAGGGTGCCATTTGGGACTCATTCATAATATGACATGTGGAGCTTTATTGTGGTGGTGTGAACCTGGGACCACCGTTCTCCCTAACACATGAATGGTTATCAAATGGAAGTCCGGTTGCCATGGAAACCAGATACAGTGCCAAAACATGCTACTAGACGAGAAGAAAATAACGTCTTTTGGTCACCTCGACCGTTAAAAGCTCGGGATTCGCCTATCAGAGACGGATATCTCTCCAAAGAAAAACGTAAGGGGGAAGAATAATACATCCCATAATGAGAACAATTCTGATGCGAGAACATTTTAATAAACAGTAAGTTGCTGTGACTATCCGTTCTGATAGTATTGGTGTAACGTGACGCAGGAGATAGGCTCAAGGCCCGTGGGCGCATCACAAACACCACAGCAACAATATTCAAACTTCACTTTTATAATTATAAGCCTTTCTCCTAGTCATACAGTCCACTTCCAGTATCTGCTGTCGTTGAAAACCACAAAAAAAAAATGAAAACCCAGAGACATAATAACAGCATAATAATATTCAGGAAGATCACATTAAAGCAAAGAGAGTGAGTTTCGTAATGACTTGATTATGTCATGATTAGGGCCCAGAGGTTTTCCCTGGTCAGGCCCAGACCATAGATCTACAGGTGTAGCAGGAGACACACAGTACTACATAGAACTGTGATAGTACTGTATTCCACATCAGGTAACTGATGGAAGCAGCAGAATCAGATTTTTTTTTTAAACGGATAAAAAAAATACACTTTATGGAAGAGCGGGGACTGTGAAGAGACACACACACACAGACACACATATACATGATAAGACAAGCATTCTACACACACGTACACGTGGATGTTGTATTGTAGATATGTGATAGTGGCCTGAAGGAACACACTGAATGTGTTGTGAAAAGTGTTATGAATAATAATGTCGTAATATTTTTAATTGTATATATGCTGCCTTAATGTTGCTGGACCCCAAGAAGACTGCTGCCTTGGCAGGAACTAACAGGAACCCATGAATTCCTGCCCAGGCAGCAGCTACTCTTCCTGGGGTTTATTATGGATCCCCATTAGTTCCTGCCAAGGCAGCAGCTACTCTTCCTGGGGTTTATTATGGATCCCCATTAGTTCCTGCCAAGCTACTCTTCCTGGGGTTTATTATGGATCCCCATTAGTTCCTGCCAAGGCAGCAGCTACTCTTCCTGGGGTTTATTATGGATCCCCATTAGTTCCTGCCAAAGCAGCAGCTACTCTTCCTGGGGTTTATTATGGATCCCCATTAGTTCCTGCCAAAGCAGCAGCTACTCTTCCTGGGGTTTATTATGGATCCCCATTAGTTCCTGCCCAGGCAGCAGCTACTCTTCCTGGGGTTTATTATGGATCCCCATTAGTTCCTGCCAAGGCAGCAGCTACTCTTCCTGGGGTTTATTATGGATCCCCATTAGTTCCTGCCAAGCTACTCTTCCTAGGGTTTATTATGGATCCCCATTAGTTCCTGCCAAGGCAGCAGCTACTCTTCCTGGGGTTTATTATGGATCCCCATTAGTTCCTGTCAGGGCAGCAGCTACTCTTCCTGGGGTTTATTATGGATCCCCATTAGTTCCTGCCAAGGCAGCAGCTACTCTTCCTGGGGTTTATTATGGATCCCCATTAGTTCCTGCCAAGGCAGCAGCTACTCTTCCTGGGGTTTATTATGGATCCCCATTAGTTCCTGCCAAGGCAGCAGCTACTCTTCCTGGGGTTTATTATGGATCCCCATTAGTTCCTGCCAAGGCAGCAGCTACTCTTCCTGGGGTTTATTATGGATCCCCATTAGTTCCTGCCAAGGCAGCAGCTACTCTTCCTGGGGTTTATTATGGATCCCCATTAGTTCCTGCCAAGCTACTCTTCCTAGGGTTTATTATGGATCCCCATTAGTTCCTGCCAAGGCAGCAGCTACTCTTCCTGGGGTTTATTATGGATCCCCATTAGTTCCTGCCAAGCTACTCTTCCTAGGGTTTATTATGGATCCCCATTAGTTCCTGCCAAGGCAGCAGCTACTCTTCCTGGGGTTTATTATGGATCCCCATTAGTTCCTGCCAAGGCAGCAGCTACTCTTCCTGGGGTTTATTATGGATCCCCATTAGTTCCTGCCAAGGCAGCAGCTACTCTTCCTGGGGTTTATTATGGATCCCCATTAGTTCCTGCCAAGGCAGCAGCTACTCTTCCTGGGGTTTATTATGGATCCCCATTAGTTCCTGCCAAGGCAGCAGCTACTCTTCCTGGGGTTTATTATGGATCCCCATTAGTTCCTGCCAAGGCAGCAGCTACTCTTCCTGGGGTTTATTATGGATCCCCATTAGTTCCTGCCAAGGCAGCAGCTACTCTTCCTGGGGTTTATTATGGATCCCCATTAGTTCCTGCCAAGCTACTCTTCCTAGGGTTTATTATGGATCCCCATTAGTTCCTGCCCAGGCAGCAGCTACTCTTCCTGGGGTTTATTATGGATCCCCATTAGTTCCTGCCAAGGCAGCAGCTACTCTTCCTGGGGTTTATTATGGATCCCCATTAGTTCCTGCCAAGCTACTCTTCCTAGGGTTTATTATGGATCCCCATTAGTTCCTGCCAAGGCAGCAGCTACTCTTCCTGGGGTTTATTATGGATCCCCATTAGTTCCTGCCAAGCTACTCTTCCTAGGGTTTATTATGGATCCCCATTAGTTCCTGCCAAGGCAGCAGCTACTCTTCCTGGGGTTTATTATGGATCCCCATTAGTTCCTGCCAAGCTACTCTTCCATGTCTGTTGTCTGTAACTTGTGAGGTGTGGAAACACTTTGTTGCTTTTATGAATTTTGTCTTGCTGCTTTTTGTTCTATGTTGCTCTGTCTGTATGCTACGTCTTGTTCCATGCTGCTATTGTCTATATTGTAATTGTTTTTAATAACCTGCCCAGGGACTGCGGTTGAAAATTAGCCGGCTGGCTAAAACCGGCACTTTTACTGAAACGTTGATTAATGTGCACTGTCCCTGTAAAAATAAAATAAACTCAAACTAGGGTTTATTATGGATCCCCATTAGTTCCTGCCAAGGCAGCAGCTACTCTTCCTGGGGTTTATTATGGATCCCCATTAGTTCCTGCCAAGCTACTCTTCCTAGGGTTTATTATGGATCCCCATTAGTTCCTGCCAAGGCAGCAGCTACTCTTCCTGGGGTTTATTATGGATCCCCATTAGTTCCTGCCAAGCTACTCTTCCTAGGGTTTATTATGGATCCCCATTAGTTCCTGCCAAGGCAGCAGCTACTCTTCCTGGGGTTTATTATGGATCCCCATTAGTTCCTGCCAAGGCAGCAGCTACTCTTCCTGTGGTTTATTATGGATCCCCATTAGTTCCTGCCAAGGCAGCAGCTACTCTTCCTGGGGTTTATTATGGATCCCCATTAGTTCCTGCCAAGGCAGGAGCTACTCTTCCTGGGGTTTATTATGGATCCCCATTAGTTCCTGCCAAGGCAGCAGCTACTCTTCCTGGGGTTTATTATGGATCCCCATTAGTTCCTGTCAAGGCAGCAGCTACTCTTCCTGGGGTTTATTATGGATCCCCATTAGTTCCTGCCAAGGCAGCAGCTACTCTTCCTGGGGTTTATTATGGATCCCCGTTAGTTCCTGTCAAGGCAGCAGCTACTCTTCCTGGGGTTTATTATGGATCCCCGTTAGTTCCTGCCAAGGCAGCAGCTACTCTTCCTGGAGTTTATTATGGATCCCCGTTAGTTTCTGCCAAGGCAGCAGCTACTCTTCCTGGGGTTTATTATGGATCCCCATTAGTTCCTGCCAAGGCAGCAGCTACTCTTCCTGGGGTTTATTATGGATCCCCATTAGTTCCTGTCAAGGCAGCAGCTACTCTTCCTGGGGTTTATTATGGATCCCCATTAGTTCCTGCCAAGGCAGCAGCTACTCTTCCTGGGGTTTATTATGGATCCCCATTAGTTCCTGCCAAGGCAGCAGCTACTCTTCCTGGGGTTTATTATGGATCCCCATTAGTTCCTGCCAAGGCAGCAGCTACTCTTCCTGGGGTTTATTATGGATCCCCATTAGTTCCTGCCAAGGCAGCAGCTACTCTTCCTGGGGTTTATTATGGATCCCCATTAGTTCCTGCCAAGGCAGCAGCTACTCTTCCTGGGGTTTATTATGGATCCCCATTAGTTCCTGCCAAGGCAGCAGTTACTCTTCCTGGGGACCAGCAAAAATTAAGGCAGTAATTTATATAATATATAATAACCTTAATATATAATAACATTAAAATACATTTTACAAAAATATTTCACAATACATTCAGTGTATTTAGCTTCACAATGAAGTGTTTTACCATTTTGTTTTCAGGGCAAACAGAGCTACATGTAGGACACAAAACAAAAAGTAAGTACAGAAAGTGTTTGTTCAGTAGGAAATGAATATCCAACTAGTCAGTGACAACTGTGTGGAGTTTGGAGTTTTTGACAGCAACTTCAGAAAGTATTCACACCCCTTGACTTTCATTTTTTTGTCACTGACCTAAAACACCATATCCCATAATGTCAAAGTGGATATTGTGTTCAAAAATTTTACAAATTAATCAACAATTACAAGCTGAAATGTCTTGAGTTCATAAGTATTCAATCGATTTGTTATGGCAAGTCTAAATGAGCTCAGGAGTAGAAATGTGATTAACAAGTCATATCATAAGTTGCACGGACTCACTCTCTGTAAAATAATATTGTTTAAAATGATTTTTGAATGACTACCTCATCTCTGTATCCAACACATACCATTGTCTGTCAGGTCCCTCAGTCAAGCAGTGGATTTCATACACAGATTCAACCACAAAGACCAGGGAGGTTTTCCAACGCCTCACAAAGAAGATCATAGTGGTAGATGGGTAAAAATAATAAAAGCAGACACTGAATGTCTCTTTGATCATGGTGCAGTTAATAATTACACTTTGGATGGTGTATCAGTACACCCAGTCACTACAAAGATACAGGTGTTCTTCATAACTCAGTTGCCGGAGAGGAAGGAAACCGCTCAGGGATTTCACCATGCTGATAATGGTGGCTTTAAACAATAACAGAGTTGAATGGCCGGAGAAAACTGAAGATGAATCAACAACGTTGTAGTTACTCCATAATACTAACCTAATTGACAGAGTGAAAACAAGGAAGCATGTACAGAATATAAATATTCCAAAACATGCATCCTGTTTGGAAATCAACTTCGGAGGTTTGTCAGAATGTGTAACGATGAGTCGAGAAACAGGTGCAGGTGAAATGTTTAATAAAACAACAAACATGAAACAAGACAGCGACTGAGGAATGAACAGCGTAACAGTGGTGAGATAGCATGAAAACAGGAAACAATACCGACTGAGGAATGAACATAAGGGAGGGATGTATAAAGGGGAGGTAATGAGGAAGGTAATGGAGTCCAGGTGTGAATCATGATGATCTGCAGCTGCGTGTAATGAAGGATGCCAGGTGTGCGTAATGAAGGATGCCAGGTGTGCGTAATGAAGGATGTCAGGTGAGCGTAATGAAGGATGCCAGGTGCACGTAATGAATTATGCCAGGTGTGCGTAATGAAGGATGCCAGGTGCACGTAGTGAAGGATGCCAGGTGCACGTAATGAAGGATGCCAGGTGTGCGTACTGAAGGATGCCAAGTGTGCGTAATGAAGGATGCCAGGTGGGCGTAATGAAGGATGCCAGGTCCTCGTAATGAAGGATGCCAGGTGGGCATAATGAAGGATGCCAGGTCCTCGTAATGAAGGATGCCAGGTGTGCGTAATGAAGGATGCCAGGTGTGCGTACTGAAGGATGCCAAGTGTGCGTACTGAAGGATGCCAAGTGTGCATAATGAAGGATGCCAGGTCCTCGTAATGAAGGATGCCAGGTCCGCGTAATGAAGGATGCCAGGTGTGCGTAATGATGCATCTCAGGACCGGTGGTTAGTATTCTGGCGACGTAGCGCGCCGGAGGGAAGGAGCAGGAATAGACGTGACAGACTGCCTTAGAATTGTTTCAATCTTTGAAGCATCTGGCTTGTCCAGTGTTTCCTGCACAGAAAAACTCCGTCACAGACTGGTCTTCCCTGACTGCCTGACCCTGCTGAGACCCCTGTCACTGTCTGATCTTGCTAAGATGAGGCATGACAAATAATTACCTTGGTGTACATTTATACATAATATTATCCAAGAAGAGAATCAACGGTTCAATAAGTTAAATTACCATTATTCACAGATTCCAGACCGTACCTTTAAGCTTTAGCTTCTGTCATGTAGCTACTGTAGTTCTACCCATCAACTCAATATGGAACTTTATCATTCACTTACATTGTTAAAAATATTCACCTGAGCTCAGTAGACTGGTCTTCCCTGGCTGTCTGACCCTGCCCGGGACTCCTGTCACCATCTGATCCTGCTAAGACGTGATGAGCATAGTGTTGTGTACAGACTGTGCACCATGACAGTGAAGCCTGTGGAGCTGTTTATTACTGTGTCAGTGTGAAAAGTAAGGAATTAGCTAAGGAAACTGACAGATCAATAACGTTAATTGCTGTACTGACTAATAAAATCTCACACTGAAAAAATGTCTGAATATCTGTCTTCAATCATTTGGCCACTGGTTTCATCGTTTGAGTCAGGTCTAGTGTGATTGGGGCAAAAAGAATAGCTAACGTTATTGAGCTAGCTAACTAATGTTAACCTATTTTTGGCTAGCTCTTTCTCTAACAATACATCAACTGGTGAAAACTAGCCGTTCATTTACTTCTGTTGAAACGGGACAAAACAAAGGCTACTGTCACGCCCTGACCTTAGATATCTCCAGTCCGGAGTCTTTGGCGACGAGCTGCAGTCCGGAGCCTCCGGCGACGATCTGCAGTCCGGAGCCTCCAGTGGTGGTTCCCAGTTCAGAGCCTCCGGCGATGATCCACGGTCCGGTGCCTCCAGCGATGAAGCCTCCAGCGACGGTCGGCGGTCCAGAGCCTCCAGAGAGGGTCGGCGGTCCAGAGCCTCCAGTGACGGTCGGCGGTCCAGAGCTTCCAACGATGGTCGGCGGTCCAGAGCCTCCAGGGAAGGTCGGCGGTCCAGAGCCTCCAGCGACGGTCAGCAGTCCAGAGCCTTCAGCAGGGGTTCTCAGTCCAGAGCCTCCTGCGACGATCTACAGTCCGGTTCCTCCAGCGACAATCCACGGTCCGTAGCCTCCGGCGACGATCCAAGGTCCGGGGCCTCCAGAGACGACCCATGGTCCGGAGCTTCCGGTGACGACCCACTGCCCGGGGCCTCCAGAGACGACCCACGGTCCGGAGCTTCCAGAGCTGCGTCCAGAACCAGAGCCGCCACCAAGGGTAGATGCCCACCCGGACCCTCCCCTATAGGTTCAAGTTTGCGGCCGGGAGTCCGCACCTTTGGGGGGGGGGGGGGGTGTACTGTCACTGTCACGAATCCCGCCGAGGATGGTGCCTCTTCCTGTTCGGGCGGCGCTCGGCGGTCGTCGTCACCGGCCTACTAGCTGCCATCGATTCTTTTCTTTTTGTTTCTGTTAGTTTGGGCTGATTGGGTGCACCTGTTTTGAGTTTAGTTTGGTGGGTAGGCTATTTAAGGGTAGGTAGCCCGCTGGCTGTTGTGCGGGCTTATTTTCTGTTATGTTGGTGTTGGATTGTGAAGTGGATTTTGTTATTTTCTCGGAACAGTTTAGTCCGGTGTTTTGGGACTCATCTTTTCATGCGCCCGTGTGTTTTAGGGCATGATCGTTTTCCCCTGTGTATTGGAAAATAAATCCACGTTCCTTAAACCTGCTCTCTGCGCTTGACTCCATCCACCCAGTACTCCTAGTAGCTCTGACAGTCACGCCCTGACCTTAGATATCTCTGTTTTTTCTATATATTTTGGTTAGGTCAGGGTGTGACTAGGGTGGGTACGCTAGTCCTGTATGTCTAGTTTTTTTTTTATGTCTAGGTTTTGTATGTTTAGGTGTGTTGTATGTCTAGGGGTTTTGTATGTCTATGTTGGCCTGATATGGTTCCCAATCAGAGACAGCTGTTTATCGTTGTCTCTAATTGGGGATCATATTTAGGTAGCCATTTTCCTCGTTTGTGTTGTGGGATCTTGTCTATGTATAGTTGCCTGTCTGCACTAGTCGTATAGCTTCACCTTTCGTTCGTTGGTTTAGTTGTTTTTGTTTAGTGTTTCATTCAGTAAAAGAGAATGTATGCATACCACGCTGCGCCTTGGTCTCATCATTACAACGACCGTGACAAAAGATCCCACCAACAATGGACCAAGCAGCGTGTACAGGAGGAGTGGACTTGGGAGCAACGATCGTGACAGCTACAAAACATTTCCATACAATCGACAGCTGTTAGATAATGTAGCGCTATAATAATAGCCACCTCATATCTGACAGATGGCTAGAGCTGAGCTGGCTGTGGTAGCTAGCTACTAACGTTAGCTAGCCAATTCATGCACCTCAGTTGAGAAGGGATGAAACATTGGCCAACGTTGCATGTCAGTTACACTACTAGCTCAGCACCGGGAATAAACATTAGTATATTTTTCTGTTAAGTCAAACAGCAGTTACCTTGCCAGCTACATCAGTCAACTAAAGAGTAGCCAGTTTCTGCTCTGCTTGCTTTTACAACTCAGAGAAAGAGTGCAACACATACACACTGACAGCAGCTGCCTCCGTTGCTCTCCCGTGCCGGTCCAGCTAGCATTTCAGAAGCGTTGCCTTCACACAGCCTGCTATGTGGTGTTTGCATGGTCCTAAAGCATACCGATGCCTCTTTTTGTATCACAGTGCAATGATAAAACTGGGGGAGACGAAAATGAACATTTTCAGAATGTTGGGGGTCATGACCCTCCTGTCACCAGAGAAAGTTGCAACCCTGTGACGCACTGAGCTCTCTTCCCATCAGAACCACAATCAGCATGGATACAAAGAGAGTCGGACCCACCGGCTCACAGCCACACAGATAGAGCCATTGACATGGCAAAACCAACAGGGGGTTTCACGCTATACAAAGGCAACAGCGGAATACATTTTACAAAGAAATCTTCTCCAACCCTGAACAGCAGATGTTGCTTAAAGAGATATTATAATATATCATCATAAAAAGTCAAGATATCCTTTTTGAGATGTTGTTTTTTTGTACAGTAGTCTAGTGGAGAGTCATACAAGTTGATCTGAAAGACGAATTACTTAACTTTTTATTTGAATAATACTCTAAACCATCTATGTGAATCTGAATTGAAGCTCTGCCAAGGCTTTAGTAGTCTCTGTCCTCCCTGGTTATATTAAAACCTCAGATTAGAGGATGTCTCTGTCCTCCCTGGTTATATTAAAACCTCAGATTAGATGATGTCTCTGTCCTCCCTGGTAATATTAAAACCTCAGATTAGAGGATGTCTCTGTCCTCCCTGGTAATATTAAAACCTCAGATTAGAGGATGTATCTGTCCTCCCTGGCTATATTAAAACCTCAGATTAGATAATGTCTCTGTCCTCCCTGGTAATATTAAAACCTCAGATTAGAGGATGTCTCTGTCCTCCCTGGTAATATTAAAACCTCAGATTAGAGGATGTCTCTGTCCTCCCTGGTTATATTAAAACCTCAGATTAGATGATGTCTCTGTCCTCCCTGGTAATATTAAAACCTCAGATTAGAGGATGTCTCTGTCCTCCCTGGTAATATTAAAACCTCAGATTAGATAATGTCTCTGTCCTCCCTGGTAATATTAAAACCTCAGATTAGATGATGTCTCTGTCCTCCCTGGCTATATTAAAACCTCAGATTAGAGGATGTCTCTGTCCTCCCTGGTAATATTAAAACCTCAGATTAGAGGATGTCTCTGTCCTCCCTGGTTATATTAAAACCTCAGATTAGATGATGTCTCTGTCCTCCCTGGTTATATTAAAACCTCAGATTAGAGGATGTCTCTGTCCTCCCTGGTTATATTAAAACCTCAGATTAGAGGATGTCTCTGTTCTCCCTGGTAATATTAAAACCTCAGATTAGATGATGTCTCTGTTCTCCCTGGTAATATTAAAACCTCAGATTAGATGATGTCTCTGTTCTCCCTGGTAATATTAAAACCTCAGATTAGATGATGTCTCTGTTCTCCCTGGTAATATTAAAACCTCAGATTAGATAATGTCTCTGTTCTCTCTGGTAATATTAAAACCTCAGATTAGATAATGTCTCTGTCCTCCCTGGTAATATTAAAACCTCAGATTAGATGATGTCTCTGTCCTCCCTGGTAATATTAAAACCTCAGATTAGAGGATGTCTCTGTCCTCCCTGGTTATATTAAAACCTCAGATTAGATAATGTCTCTATCCTCCCTGGTAATATTAAAACCTCAGATTAGATGATGTCTCTGTCCTCCCTGGTAATATTAAAACCTCAGATTAGAGGATGTCTCTGTCCTCCCTGGTTATATTAAAACCTCAGATTAGATGATGTCTCTGTCCTCCCTGGTAATATTAAAACCTCAGATTAGAGGATGTCTCTGTCCTCCCTGGTAATATTAAAACCTCAGATTAGAGGATGTCTCTGTCCTCCCTGGTAATATTAAAACCTCAGATTAGAGGATGTATCTGTCCTCCCTGGCTATATTAAAACCTCAGATTAGATAATGTCTCTGTCCTCCCTGGTAATATTAAAACCTCAGATTAGAGGATGTCTCTGTCCTCCCTGGCTATATTAAAACCTCAGATTAGATAATGTCTCTGTCCTCCCTGGTAATATTAAAACCTCAGATTAGAGGATGTCTCTGTCCTCCCTGGTTATATTAAAACCTCAGATTAGATGATGTCTCTGTCCTCCCTGGTAATATTAAAACCTCAGATTAGAGGATGTCTCTGTCCTCCCTGGTAATATTAAAACCTCAGATTAGATAATGTCTCTGTCCTCCCTGGTAATATTAAAACCTCAGATTAGATGATGTCTCTGTCCTCCCTGGTTATATTAAAACCTCAGATTAGATGATGTCTCTGTCCTCCCTGGTTATATTAAAACCTCAGATTAGATGATGTCTCTGTTCTCCCTGGTAATATTAAAACCTCAGATTAGATAATGTCTCTGTTCTCTCTGGTAATATTAAAACCTCAGATTAGAGGATGTCTCTGTTCTCCCTGGTAATATTAAAACCTCAGATTAGAGGATGTCTCTGTTCTCCCTGGTAATATTAAAACCTCAGATTAGATGATGTCTCTGTCCTCCCTGGTAATATTAAAACCTCAGATTAGAGGATGTCTCTGTCCTCCCTGGTTATATTAAAACCTCAGATTAGAGGATGTCTCTGTCCTCCCTGGTTATATTAAAACCTCAGATTAGATGATGTCTCTGTCCTCCCTGGCTATATTAAAACCTCAGATTAGATAATGTCTCTGAGTGGAAAATGTCGAGGGTTTCCACCCCTCTTGCTCTCAGCCTGTCTCCTAGATACAGTATAGGCAAACACCAGCCCTCGTAAATTATCATTACAGGAACTTAAATAAAGAACATGGGCTACTTTGCTGGTTTATACAAATACAAATTCCCCAAAGAAAGTTGATTAAAGTAATGTGTTACGACTGTGATATCATTACAACTCAGCATCAAAAGGTAATTTGATCCTATTTTTTAAATGTTTTTAATTTTTTAACTTGAAGGGCAAGAGCTGCCCCTATTTGCCCTTAAGCATTTTCAGTTTTAACACAGAAATAGAGGTGTGTAACTGTGTGTTTTAATCATGAACCATCGATAGTCTGTGAAGTGCCACAAGGCATAATTTTGCCATTCAATGAACTCATGCTACCCTGTTATCCTTGGCTGAGCTCTCTTTCTCTCTCTCTTTCTCTCTCTCATGCTACCCTCTTTACCCTGGCCAACCACTTGATTATTGAAAAAGGAAATGGAGATATCATCATTATTGCACATCATCTGTTGCTGCTAACCATCCCGTGTAGTCTGGTCCCAAATGTGTTCGTAAATGTCTCGTCAAATTCAATGACCATTATCATGCCAGTCAATAACCTAATGAGTTCTACCGCATTGCCGGTGTGTTTTGGACTTTAAAACCCCTTTTAAACATTGATTGAGCCATAGACGTATGGGTTGTACCATTGGAATCCTCTATATATATACAGCAAGCCAGTGGTAGCTGCACAAGCAAAGCATATGCTCATATCTGAACGGATCGAACACTACAGGCACAGCCTGTCACAACGCGGAAAAGCATTTTGGGAAGGTCTTTCTTTGCACCAAGAGACACCACCCACTATAGTCTCCTCACCGACTGACAGGGGCTCTGACCGACTGTGTGTCGTGATTTTTGTAGCTTTGACAACAGAATGGAAAATAAACACACAACAGACAGGATGGACACAGCGAACACATTGAGCTCAGACGTCACAGACTCCAGTAAAAGAGTAAGTTATTTGATGGAGAAGTGTGCAGATGTAGGATTAGGACAGCCTCGGAAATTCTCCGAGGAGCTACAGTCTCGAGTCTGCACGTCCTCCGTAGTGCGTAGTTTTGGAAACGTTGCCACTTTGTGCGCTGCTGTGTCTCCTTGCTCGAGCAACAACAGTGCCATGTTCAAAGACTGTACTGTCAGAGATAACGCCTCACTTATCAATAAAGCTTTTTATGACCGCTCTGACCCTGTGCGCTGGACGGAGGTGCGTGGTACAGAGGGAGTGAAGGAGTCCATGTTACCGCAGCCGGCCCCTACAGTAACTCATGAAAGTTTGCAGAGAGCGGCTACGAACATGATATCGACGCCCAGTTCAACCACAGCCACCGGGGTTCGTAGGATCATCAAAGATGAGAAGGAGCCGTCGCTAATCACGGAAACACCGTGTCCCGATTTTGAACTAACGGCCAACCTCCCTACCCTCGAGACCTGTTACGACAGCGAGAGGAAACAACAACATATAGGTTTTATGGATGATTCGTCTTTCCCCACCTCCGCGCCTGGACAACAGCACCAACAAGTACTATTGGACTGTTCTCCGAACTTTCTAGTCGACTTGAATCAGAACGACCAGATGTCGACGGTTCCCCAGGTCCGTACAGACTCGCGGGGTGTTCCCTTTCCTACTCATCCCGGTAAGGGCATGCTGAGTTTTGACGTAATGAGCAGTAACGGACAGGGTCCACAGCAGCATTTGATGATTTATAAGAGTGAAATGCCTAGATGGTCCATTCAGACCTCTCCTACTCATTCCCCGTTCTGGTGCCAGTCCAGCGGGGTCTCCGAGGACCAGTACCCACACCATGGCTACTCCTCCCCGGATGGAATTCACACCTCAGCCCTGCTCCAGAGGTCCCCGACCTATACAGGATATGGCGGGTAAGATTAAAGCATTATTTAAAGTATAGCTGACCATAACCAGTGTAAAAGTCTCAGCATCTTTGAGTTAATTTAAATTAGTGTTTTTATATTCATGCATTCACTTTTTATTTTTTTTTGTTCCCCAAAATGAATCTGATTTGATTTGATGAGCTTGTTTTATTATTTCTCCATTCGCCTCCATTCGCTGTGATATCAGTGTGCCAATGTTGTCAGTGTAAATATCGCAATGGCTCATTTGTGTCTATTCCCTGGTTTTTGCAGTGTTCCACCGCAGAGACTATGTATGATCTGTGGGGATGAGGCATCAGGGTGTCACTACGGGGTGCTCACGTGTGGAAGCTGCAAAGTGTTCTTTAAACGAGCGGTCGAAGGTAAGCAACATCACATCAGACGATTGGAACAGTAATATGATATGCTGTGGAGATTTGACTTGGACAATTAAAGAGTGACCACCGGTTGAATACTGCCGTGGTACTATGGGAGGAGGATGTGGTTGAGAGGAAATGATGAAGTTTCAGGAAGAAAATCAAAACGTTTGTGGTTAAAAAAAATTTTAAAAAATATTGAGGGTTATTGTGGACTTTTGAGCCCTAATCCTTAGACATTGACACCAGACATAACAGAATTGTAGACTTTTTACTAAGCACCATTGTTGTCTTTTTAAACGAATGGCACAACCTGAAAGCAAAGCACAGACAGTATCACACAGTATCACAGTAACCAGTGTTCACAATGTTCTTCTTTTCTGACTTGTTTTGGTCTCGAAATCTTAAAGATTTATTAGAGCCACTCAGTCTGACCATGGTCATGTCTCTCAGTCGAAACATGGTCGTGTCTCTCAGTCTGACCATGGGCATCTCTCTCAGTCTGACCATGGGCATCTCTCTCAGTCTGACCATGGGCATCTCTCTCAGTCTGACCATAGTCATGTCTCTCAGTCGAACCATGGTCGTGTCTCTCAGTCTGACCATGGGCATCTCTCTCAGTCTGACCATGGCCATGTCTCTCTCAGTCTGACCATGGGCATCTCTCTCAGTCTGACCATGGGCATCTCTCTCAGTCTGACCATGGTCGTGTCTCTCAGTCTGACCATGGGCATGTCTCTCAGTCTGACCATAGTCATGTCTCTCAGTCTGACCATGTTCATGTCTCTCAGTCTGACCATGGGCATGTCTCTCAGTCTGACCATGGTCATGTCTCTCAGTCTGACCATGGGCATGTCTCTCAGTCTGACCATGGTCATGTCTCTCAGTCTGACCATGGGCATGTCTCTCAGTCTGACCATGGGCATGTCTCTCAGTCTGACCATGGTCATGTCACTCAGTCTGACCATGGGCATGTCTCTCAGTCTGACCATGGTCATGTCTCTCAGCCTGACCATGGTCATGTCACTCAGTCTGACCATAGTCATCTCTCTCAGTCTGACCATGGTGATGTCTCTCTCAGTCTGACCATAGTCATGTCTCTCAGTCTGACCATGGGCATGTCTCTCAGTCTGACCATAGTCATCTCTCTCAGTCTGACCATGGTCATGTCTCTCAGTCTGACCATGGGCATCTCTCTCAGTCTGACCATGGGCATCTCTCTCAGTCTGACCATGGTCATGTCTCTCAGTCTGACCATGGGCATGTCTCTCAGTCTGACCATGGTCATGTCTCTCAGTCTGACCATGGGCATCTCTCTCAGTCTGACCATGGGCATCTCTCTCAGTCTGACCATGGGCATCTCTCTCAGTCTGACCATGGTGATGTCTCTCTCAGTCTGACCATAGTCGTGTCTCTCAGTCTGACCATAGTCATGTCTCTCAGTCTGACCATGGTGATGTCTCTCAGTCTGACCATGGTCATGTCTCTCAGTCTGACCATGGTGATGTCTCTCAGTCTGACCATGGTCATGTCTCTCAGTCTGACCATAGTCCTGTCTCTCAGTCTGACCATAGTCGTGTCACTCAGTCTGACCATGGTCGTGTCTCTCAGTCTGACTATGTTCATGTCTCTCAGTCTGACCATAGTCGTGTCACTCAGTCTGACCATGGTCGTTTCACTCAGTCTGACCATGGTCATGTCTCTCAGTCTGACTATGTTCATCTCTCTCAGTCTGACCATGGCCATGTCTCTCAGTCTGACTATGTTCATCTCTCTCAGTCTGACCATGGCCATGTCTCTCAGTCTGACCATTGTCATGTCACTCAGTCTGACCATAGTCATGTTACTCTCAGTCTGACTATGTTCATGTCTCTCAGTCTGACCATGGTCGTGTCTCTCAGTCTGACCATGGGCATCTCTCTCAGTCTGACCATGGCCATGTCTCTCAGTCTGACCATTGTCATGTCACTCAGTTTGACCATGGTCATGTTACTCTCAGTCTGACCATGTTCATGTCTCTCAGTCTGACCATGGCCATGTCTCTCAGTCTGACCATGTTCATGTCTCTCAGTCTGACCATGTTCATGTCACTCAGTCTGACCATGGTGATGTCTCTCAGTCTGATCATGTTCATGTCTCTCAGTCTGACCATGTTCATGTCTCTCAGTCTGACCATGGGCATGTCTCTCAGTCTGACCATGGTCATGTCTCTCAGTCTGACCATGGGCATGTCTCTCAGTCTGACCATGGGCATGTCTCTCAGTCTGACCATGGTCATGTCACTCAGTCTGACCATGGGCATGTCTCTCAGTCTGACCATGGTCATGTCTCTCAGCCTGACCATGGTCATGTCACTCAGTCTGACCATAGTCATCTCTCTCAGTCTGACCATGGTGATGTCTCTCTCAGTCTGACCATAGTCATGTCTCTCAGTCTGACCATGGGCATGTCTCTCAGTCTGACCATAGTCATCTCTCTCAGTCTGACCATGGTCATGTCTCTCAGTCTGACCATGGGCATCTCTCTCAGTCTGACCATGGGCATCTCTCTCAGTCTGACCATGGTCATGTCTCTCAGTCTGACCATGGGCATGTCTCTCAGTCTGACCATGGTCATGTCTCTCAGTCTGACCATGGGCATCTCTCTCAGTCTGACCATGGGCATCTCTCTCAGTCTGACCATGGGCATCTCTCTCAGTCTGACCATGGTGATGTCTCTCTCAGTCTGACCATAGTCGTGTCTCTCAGTCTGACCATAGTCATGTCTCTCAGTCTGACCATGGTGATGTCTCTCAGTCTGACCATGGTCATGTCTCTCAGTCTGACCATGGTGATGTCTCTCAGTCTGACCATGGTCATGTCTCTCAGTCTGACCATAGTCCTGTCTCTCAGTCTGACCATAGTCGTGTCACTCAGTCTGACCATGGTCGTGTCTCTCAGTCTGACTATGTTCATGTCTCTCAGTCTGACCATAGTCGTGTCACTCAGTCTGACCATGGTCGTTTCACTCAGTCTGACCATGGTCATGTCTCTCAGTCTGACTATGTTCATCTCTCTCAGTCTGACCATGGCCATGTCTCTCAGTCTGACCATTGTCATGTCACTCAGTCTGACCATAGTCATGTTACTCTCAGTCTGACTATGTTCATGTCTCTCAGTCTGACCATGGTCGTGTCTCTCAGTCTGACCATGGGCATCTCTCTCAGTCTGACCATGGCCATGTCTCTCAGTCTGACCATTGTCATGTCACTCAGTTTGACCATGGTCATGTTACTCTCAGTCTGACCATGTTCATGTCTCTCAGTCTGACCATGGCCATGTCTCTCAGTCTGACCATGTTCATGTCTCTCAGTCTGACCATGTTCATGTCACTCAGTCTGACCATGGTGATGTCTCTCAGTCTGATCATGTTCATGTCTCTCAGTCTGACCATGTTCATGTCTCTCAGTCTGACCATGGGCATGTCTCTCAGTCTGACCATGGTCATGTCTCTCAGTCTGACCATGGTCATGTCTCTCAGTCTGACCATGGGCATCTCTCTCAGTCTGACCATGGGCATCTCTCTCAGTCTGACCATGGGCATCTCTCTCAGTCTGACCATGGTGATGTCTCTCTCAGTCTGACCATAGTCGTGTCTCTCAGTCTGACCATAGTCATGTCTCTCAGTCTGACCATGGTGATGTCTCTCAGTCTGACCATGGTCATGTCTCTCAGTCTGACCATGGTGATGTCTCTCAGTCTGACCATGGTCATGTCTCTCAGTCTGACCATAGTCCTGTCTCTCAGTCTGACCATAGTCGTGTCACTCAGTCTGACCATGGTCGTGTCTCTCAGTCTGACTATGTTCATGTCTCTCAGTCTGACCATAGTCGTGTCACTCAGTCTGACCATGGTCGTTTCACTCAGTCTGACCATGGTCATGTCTCTCAGTCTGACTATGTTCATCTCTCTCAGTCTGACCATGGCCATGTCTCTCAGTCTGACCATTGTCATGTCACTCAGTCTGACCATAGTCATGTTACTCTCAGTCTGACTATGTTCATGTCTCTCAGTCTGACCATGGTCGTGTCTCTCAGTCTGACCATGGGCATCTCTCTCAGTCTGACCATGGGCATCTCTCTCAGTCTGACCATGGGCATCTCTCTCAGTCTGACCATGGGCATCTCTCTCAGTCTGACCATGGTGATGTCTCTCTCAGTCTGACCATAGTCGTGTCTCTCAGTCTGACCATAGTCATGTCTCTCAGTCTGACCATGGTGATGTCTCTCAGTCTGACCATGGTCATGTCTCTCAGTCTGACCATGGTGATGTCTCTCAGTCTGACCATGGTCATGTCTCTCAGTCTGACCATAGTCCTGTCTCTCAGTCTGACCATAGTCGTGTCACTCAGTCTGACCATGGTCGTGTCTCTCAGTCTGACTATGTTCATGTCTCTCAGTCTGACCATAGTCGTGTCACTCAGTCTGACCATGGTCGTTTCACTCAGTCTGACCATGGTCATGTCTCTCAGTCTGACTATGTTCATCTCTCTCAGTCTGACCATGGCCATGTCTCAGTCTGACCATTGTCATGTCACTCAGTCTGACCATAGTCATGTTACTCTCAGTCTGACTATGTTCATGTCTCTCAGTCTGACCATGGTCGTGTCTCTCAGTCTGACCATGGGCATCTCTCTCAGTCTGACCATGGCCATGTCTCTCAGTCTGACCATTGTCATGTCACTCAGTTTGACCATGGTCATGTTACTCTCAGTCTGACCATGTTCATGTCTCTCAGTCTGACCATGTTCATGTCTCTCAGTCTGACCATGGGCATCTCTCTCAGTCTGACCATGGCCATGTCTCTCAGTCTGACCATGGTCATGTTACTCTCAGTCTGATCATGTTCATGTCTCTCAGTCTGACCATGTTCATGTCACTCTGTCTGACCATAGTGATCTCTCTCAGTCTGATAAAAGAACAGTTTGCAGTTCTCCCAGTGTCAGCTCGATGAGTTGAAACAGGAGAACGGCAAGATGACAGCAATCTGTAAGTCATTGAGAGAGGACATCAGTTCTGTGTGTGAACCCATGATTACAATGACAGATAAATCAGATTGTGGGAAAATCAAGGTGAAACAACATGGTTGTGGACAGGATTGCAGAATCTCCATGTGAGACCTGGGTGGAGTCTGAGGACAAAGTGAGGGAAATGATCTCTGAGTAATTGAATATGGACCACAGGAAGATTGAGGTGGAGCGCGCCCACAGGACTGGAAAACCCACCACCGGCCCAGGTGACAGGCCCAGGTGACAGGCCCAGGTGACAGGCCCAGGTGACAGGCCCAGGTGACAGGCCCAGGTGACAGGCCCAGGCTGACAGGCCCAGGTGACAGGCCCAGGTGACAGGCCCAGGTGACAGGCCCAGGTGACAGGCCCAGGTGATAGGCCCAGGTGACAAGCCCAGGTGACAGGCCCAGGTGACAGGCCCAGGCTGACAGGCCCAGGTGACAGGCCCAGGTGACAGGCCCAGGTGACAGGCCCAGGTGACAGGCCCAGGCTGACAGGCCCAGGTGATAGGCCCAGGCCGATAGTGGTCAAGTTCCCGAGGTTCAATGACAAGTTAGCTGTTCTAGAAAGAGCCAAGGACTTGAGAGGAACGTATATCTTCCTCAACACGGACTATCCTGAAGCTGTGCGCCAGAAGAGGAAAGATCTGATCCCAGCCATGAAAGCAGCCAGAGCTCGTGGGAACATTGCTTACATCTGCTATGACAGGCTCATTGTCCACCCTCCCTCCCAGAAGCCTGAAAGGGATGAGAGAGCCAAGCCTATTGGTTTATAGCTTCAACCCCGCAGCACACACACTGATTAATGGACTTGCTTTGTTTGCTCTTTTCAGTAGTATGTCTATCTCTGATAAGCTACCCAGGAAAGGGCTGAAAATAGCCCATATTAATATTGTAACGATGTGCCCTGAGAGTCAGGAAGAAAGTTCAGGGAGTGTTTTAATAAATAAACACAACATAATACAAAAACAATGCACAGAACTGACACAGGAACAGAAAAAAATAACGCCTGGGGAAGGAAACAAAGGGAGTGACATATATAGGGAAGGAACCAAAGGGACTGACATATATAGGGAAGGAAACAAAGGGAGTGACATATATAGGGAAGGAACCAAAGGGAGGGACATATATAGGGAAGGAACCAAAGGGAGTGACATATATAGGGAAGGAACCAAAGGGAGTGACATATATAGGGAAGGAACCAAAGGGAGTGACATATATAGGGAAGGATCCAAAGGGAGTGACATATATAGAGAAGGAACCAAAGGGAGTGACATATATAGAGAAGGAACCAAAGGGAGTGACATATATAGAGAAGGAACCAAAGGGAGTGACATATATAGGGAAGGAACCAAAGGGAGTGAGCACCGGAGAGAGCATACGTGACGGTACCCCTTCCCCTGCGCGTTCGGCTCCAGCCGCAGGACGCCAACCAAAAGGACAATCCTGGGGATCAGGAGCGGACCGGTCACCCCTGCTGATGCGCGGGAACCTGTCGCTTGGCTAAGGCATGAGAGCCTGATGAGCCGGAGGAAGCAGGGGAGCCTGGGGATCTGTCTGAGGCATGAGAGCCTGTAGCGGCTCCCGGACCCGACGTCATTCCCACCAAAACAAAAAAAGCATTCCCTGATGCTTCCCTTAGGTGAGGCGTCATTCTATAACGAGTGCTCTGAGAGTCAGGAAGCAGGTTCAGGGAGTGATTGTTTTAATAAATAAAAGAAACAATGAACATGAAACACAAACAACGCACCGACATGAAAACAGAGTCAATAACACCTGAGGAAAGAACCAAGGAGAGTGACAGATATAGGGAAGATAATCAAGGAGGTGATGGAGTCCAGGTGAGGGACAGATATAGGGAAGATAATCAAGGAGGTGATGGAGTCCAGGTGAGAGACAGATACAGGGAAGATAATCAAGGAGGTGATGGAGTCCAGATGAGGGACAGAGGAAGATAATCAAGGAGGTGATGGAGTCCAGATGAGGGACAGAGGAAGATAATCAAGGAGGTGATGGAGTCCAGATGAGGGACAGAGGAAGATAATCAAGGAGGTGATGGAGTCCAGGTGAGGGACAGAGGAAGATAATCAAGGAGGTGATGGAGTCCAGGTGAGGGACAGATACAGGGAAGATAATCAAGGAGGTGATGGAGTCCAGGTGAGGGACAGATATAGGGAAGATAATCAAGGAGGTGATGGAGTCCAGGTGAGGGACAGATATAGGGAAGATAATCAAGGAGGTGATGGAGTCCAGGTGAGAGACAGATACAGGGAAGATAATCAAGGAGGTGATGGAGTCCAGGTGAGGGACAGATATAGGGAAGATAATCAAGGAGGTGATGGAGTCCAGGTGAGGGACAGATATAGGGAAGATAATCAAGGAGGTGATGGAGTCCAGGTGAGGGACAGATACAGGGAAGATAATCAAGGAGGTGATGGAGTCCAGGTGAGGGACAGATATAGGGAAGATAATCAAGGAGGTGATGGAGTCCAGGTGAGGGACAGATACCGGGAAGATAATCAAGGAGGTGATGGAGTCCAGGTGAGGGACAGATACAGGGAAGATAATCAAGGAGGTGATGGAGTCCAGGTGAGGGACAGATACAGGGAAGATAATCAAGGAGGTGATGGAGTCCAGGGGAGGGACAGATACAGGGAAGATAATCAAGGAGGTGATGGAGTCCAGATGAGAGACAGATACAGGGAAGATAATCAAGGAGGTGATGGAGTCCAGGTGAGGGACAGATACAGGGAAGATAATCAAGGAGGTGATGGAGTCCAGGTGAGGGACAGATACAGGGAAGATAATCAAGGAGGTGATGGAGTCCAGGTGAGGGACAGATACAGGGAAGATAATCAAGGAGGTGATGGAGTCCAGGGGAGGGACAGATACAGGGAAGATAATCAAGGAGGTGATGGAGTCCAGGTGAGGGACAGATACAGGGAAGATAATCAAGGAGGTGATGGAGTCCAGGTGAGGGACAGATACAGGGAAGATAATCAAGGAGGTGATGGAGTCCAGGTGAGGGACAGATACAGGGAAGATAATCAAGGAGGTGATGGAGTCCAGGGGAGGGACAGATACAGGGAAGATAATCAAGGAGGTGATGGAGTCCAGGTGAGGGACAGATACAGGGAAGATAATCAAGGAGGTGATGGAGTCCAGGGGAGGGACAGATACAGGGAAGATAATCAAGGAGGTGATGGAGTCCAGGTGATGGACAGATACAGGGAAGATAATCAAGGAGGTGATGGAGTCCAGGTGAGGGACAGATACAGGGAAGATAATCAAGGAGGTGATGGAGTCCAGGTGAGGGACAGATACAGGGAAGATAATCAAGGAGGTGATGGAGTCCAGGTGAGGGACAGATACAGGGAAGATAATCAAGGAGGTGATGGAGTCCAGGTGAGGGACAGATACAGGGAAGATAATCAAGGAGGTGATGGAGTCCAGGTGAGGGACAGATACAGGGAAGATAATCAAGGAGGTGATGGAGTCCAGGTGAGGGACAGATACAGGGAAGATAATCAAGGAGGTGATGGAGTCCAGGTGAGGGACAGATACAGGGAAGATAATCAAGGAGGTGATGGAGTCCAGGTGAGGGACAGATATAGGGAAGATAATCAAGGAGGTGATGGAGTCCAGGTGAGGGACAGATATAGGGAAGATAATCAAGGAGGTGATGGAGTCCAGGTGAGGGACAGATACAGGGAAGATAATCAAGGAGGTGATGGAGTCCAGGTGAGGGACAGATACAGGGAAGATAATCAAGGAGGTGATGGAGTCCAGGTGAGGGACAGATACAGGGAAGATAATCAAGGAGGTGATGGAGTCCAGGTGAGGGACAGATACAGGGAAGATAATCAAGGAGGTGATGGAGTCCAGGTGAGGGACAGATACAGGGAAGATAATCAAGGAGGTGATGGAGTCCAGGTGAGGGACAGATATAGGGAAGATAATCAAGGAGGTGATGGAGTCCAGGGGAGGGACAGATACAGGGAAGATAATCAAGGAGGTGATGGAGTCCAGGTGAGAGACAGATACAGGGAAGATAATCAAGGAGGTGATGGAGTCCAGGTGAGGGACAGATACAGGGAAGATAATCAAGGAGGTGATGGAGTCCAGGTGAGGGACAGATACAGGGAAGTTAATCAAGGAGGTGATGGAGTCCAGGTGAGGGACAGATACAGGGAAGATAATCAAGGAGGTGATGGAGTCCAGGTGAGGGACAGATACAGGGAAGATAATCAAGGAGGTGATGGAGTCCAGGTGAGGGACAGATACAGGGAAGATAATCAAGGAGGTGATGGAGTCCAGGTGAGGGACAGATACAGGGAAGATAATCAAGGAGGTGATGGAGTCCAGGTGAGGGACAGATACAGGGAAGATAATCAAGGAGGTGATGGAGTCCAGGTGAGGGACAGATACAGGGAAGATAATCAAGGAGGTGATGGAGTCCAGGTGAGGGACAGATACAGGGAAGATAATCAAGGAGGTGATGGAGTCCAGGTGAGGGACAGATACAGGGAAGATAATCAAGGAGGTGATGGAGTCCAGGTGAGGGACAGATACAGGGAAGATAATCAAGGAGGTGATGGAGTCCAGGTGAGGGACAGATACAGGGAAGATAATCAAGGAGGTGATGGAGTCCAGGGGAGTGACAGATACAGGGAAGATAATCAAGGAGGTGATGGAGTCCGGACACCAGGTGACAGGTGTGCGGGATGATCAGCAGGCTGATGACCTAGAGGCCGGAGAGGGAGTATACTTGACAAACATATGTAGCCTTAGACATAAGGTTCATGAAATCAATAATTTGCAAACATCAGATAACATTCATATATATCAGCCATTTCTGAGACTCACTTAGATAATTCATTTGATGATACATCAGTAGCAATACAAGGATATAGCATCTATAGAAGAGACAGGAATGCTTATGAGGGAGGTGTTGCTGTATATATTCAGAGCCATATCCCTGTAATGCTTAGAGAAGATCGTATGTGTTATTGAAGTGTTGTGGTTGCAGGTTCACTTGGCACATCTAAAGCATTTTCTTTTGGGGTGTTGCTATAGGCCAACAAGTGCTAACAGTCAGTATCTAAATAATATGTGTGAAATGCTTGATAGTGTATGTGATGTAAACAGAGAGGTCTACTTTCTTGGGGACCTGAATATTGACTGGTTTTCATCAAGCTGTCTGCTCAAGAGGAAGCTTCTCACTGTAACCAGTGCCTGTAATCTGGTTCAGGTTATTAATCAACCTACCAGGGTGTTTAAAAAGAGGAAGCTTCTCACTGTAACCAGTGCCTGTAATCTGGTTCAGGTTATTAATCAACCTACCAGGGTGTTTTACAAGAGGAAGCTTCTCACTGTAACCGGTGCCTGTAATCTGGTTCAGGTTATTAATCAACCTACCAGGGTGTTTAAAAAGAGGAAGCTTCTCACTGTAACCAGTGTCTGTAATCTGGTTCAGGTTATTAATCAACCTACCAGGGTGTTTACAAGAGGGAGCTTCTCACTGTAACCAGTGCCTGTAATCTGGTTCAGGTTATTAATCAACCTACCAGGGTGTTTAACAAGAGGAAGCTTCTCACTGTAACCGGTGCCTGTAATCTGGTTCAGGTTATTAATCAACCTACCAGGGTGTTTAACAAGAGGAAGCTTCTCACTGTAACCAGTGCCTGTAATCTGGTTCAGGTTATTAATCAACCTACCAGGGTGTTTAACAAGAGGAAGCTTCTCACTGTAACCGGTGCCTGTAATCTGGTTCAGGTTATTAATCAACCTACCAGGGTGTTTTACAAGAGGAAGCTTCTCACTGTAACCAGTTCCTGTAATCTGGTTCAGGTTATTAATCAACCTACCAGGGTGTTTAACAAGAGGAAGCTTCTCACTGTAACCAGTGCCTGTAATCTGGTTCAGGTTATTAATCAACCTACCAGGGTGTTTTACAAGAGGAAGCTTCTCACTGTAACCAGTTCCTGTAATCTGGTTCAGGTTATTAATCAACCTACCAGGGTGTTTTACAAGAGGAAGCTTCTCACTGTAACCGGTGCCTGTACTCTGGTTCAGGTTATTAATCAACCTACCAGGGTGTTTAACAAGAGGAAGCTTCTCACTGTAACCAGTGCCTGTAATCTGGTTCGGGTTATTAATCAACCTACCAGGGTGTTTTACAAGAGGAAGCGTCTCACTGTAACCAGTGTCTGTAATCTGGTTCAGGTTATTAATCAACCTACCAGGGTGTTTTACAAGAGGAAGCTTCTCACTGTAACCAGTGTCTGTAATCTGGTTCAGGTTATTAATCAACCTGCCAGGGTGTTTTACAAGAGGAAGCTTCTCACTGTAACCAGTGTCTGTAATCTGGTTCAGGTTATTAATCAACCTGCCAGGGTGTTTTACAAGAGGAAGCTTCTCACTGTAACCAGTTCCTGTAATCTGGTTCAGGTTATTAATCAATTTACCAGGGTGTTTACAAACACTACAGGAACAAGATCATCCACATGTATTGATCACATTTTTACTAAATCTGTAGAACTTTGTTCTGAAGCTGTATCCGTACCCGTTGGATGCAGTGATCACAATAAAGTGTCTATATCCAGGAGAGCCAAAGTTCCAAAAGCTGGGCCTTAAAGAATAGTGTATAAGAGATCATACAAAATGTTTTGCTGTGACTCTTATGTGGATGATGTTAAAAATATGTGTTGGTCTGATGTGATTAATGAGGAGCCTCCAGACGCTGTGTAATGTCGTGTGTGTCGGTGGCAGGGAAGTCAGGCGCAAGAGAATCGAACTTGGTATAAATGGCATAGTTTAATAGACTTAATATAACTCCAAAACCAAAGTTACATAATAAATTAAAGTGGGTACAAGGACCCGTCGCGCACCAATACATAACACACAAACATACAAAACAAACAAATCTCTGACACGGTGCACTTGATGAATTTATGAAAATGCTTCTTCCGATTATTGCTAAACATGCACCTGTTAAGAAACTGACTGTTGGAACTGTTAAGGCTCCATGGATTGAGGAGGAACTGAAAAAAACTGTATGGTTGAAAGAGATGGGGCAAAAGTCTGGCTGCACATCTGACTGGCTGACTTACTGCAAATTGAGAAATCATGTGTCTAAACTCAACAAAGAGAAGAAGAAACTTTATTATGAAGCCAAGATCAATGATATAAAGTACTTTAACTGAAATTATGGGCAGAAAGACAAATCCAACTCCATCTTTCATCGAATCAGATGGCTTATTCATCACAAAACCATTTGATGTTGCCAACTATTTTAATGATTATTTCATTGGCAATGTGGGCAAACTTAGGCAGGAAATGCCAACAACGAACAGTGGGTAATTGTATTCATGCATAAAAACCTCATAATGAAAGAAAAGCAGGGGAAGTTTGAATTTTGTAAGGTTAGTTTAGGAGAGGTGGAAAAATGATTTGTTATCGATCAATAATGACAAACCTCCTGGCATTGACAACTTAGATGGAAAGCTACTGAGGATGGTAGCTGACTCTATAGCCACTCCTATCTGTCCTATTTTTTATCTGAACCTAGAGGAAAGTCTTTGTCCTCAGGCCTGGCGGGAAGACAACGTCATTCCACTACCCAAGAGTGGTAAAGCAGTCTTTACTGGTTCTAACAGCAGTCCTATCAGCTTGCTGCCAGCTCTTAGCAAACTGTTGGGAAAAAATGGTGTTTGACCAAATACAATGCTATTTCTCTGTAAACAAATTAACAACAGACTTTCAGCATGCTTATAGAGAAGAGCACTCAACATGTACTGCACTGACACAAATGACTGATGATTGGTTGAAAGAAATCGATAGTAAGAAGATTGTGGAGCTGTACTGTTAGATTTCAGTGCAGCCTTTGAAATTATTGACCTTTTTTAAAAATGTTTTTATATATTTTATTTATTTATTTATCCGTTATTTTACCAGGTAAGTTGACTGAGAACACGTTCTCATTTACAGCAATGACCTGGGGAATAGTTACAGGGGAGAGGAGGGGGATGAATGAGCCAATTGTAAGCTGGGGATAATTAGGTGACCGTAACCTGTTGTTGAAAAAACGTATGTGCTATGGCTTATCAACCTCTGCCATAATATGGATTCAGAGCTACAGTTGAAGTCAGAAGTTTACATACACTTTGGTTGGAGTCATTAAAACTACTTTTTCAACCACTCCACAAATTTCTTATTAATTATGGCTGGGGGCAGTATTGAGTAGCTTGGATGAATAAGGTGCCCAAAGTAAACTGCCTGCTACTCAGTCCCAGACGCTAAGATATGCATATTATTAGTAGATTTGGATAGAAAACACTCTGAAGTTACTAAAACTGTTTGAATGATGTCTGTGAGTATAACAGAACTCATATGGCAGGCAAAAACCTGAGAAAAAATCCAACCAGGAAGTGGGAAATCTGAGGTTTGTAGGTTTGCCTATCCAATATACAGTGTCTATGGGGTCATATTGTACTTCCTACGGCTTCCACTAGATGCCAACAGTCTTTAGAACCTTGTTTGATGCTTCTACTGTGAAGAATGAGGGAAGGAGAGCTCTTTGAGTCAGGTATTGACACATTATTGAAGATTTATGTTAAAAACATCCTAAAGATTGATTCTATACAGTGTTTGACATGTTTCTACGAGCTGTAATGGAATTTTTTGACTTTTCGTCTGACCTGCGCGTCATCAATTTGGATTTTGGAACTGAAAGCGCGAACAAAAAGGAGGTATTTGGACATAAATTATGGACGTTATCGAAGAAAACAAACATTAATTGTCGAACTGTGATTCCTGGGAGTGCATTCTGATGAAGATCACCAAAGGTAAATGAATATTTATAATACTATTTCTGACTTCTGTTGACTCCACTACATGGCGGATATCTGTATGGCTTGTTTGGGCTCTGAGCGCTGTACTCAGATTATAGCATGGTGTGCTTTTTTCCGTAAAGTTTTTGAAATCTGACACAGCAGTTGCATTAAGGAGAAGTTTATCTAAAGTTCCATGTATAATATTTGTAACTTTTATCAATGTTTATTATGAGTATTTCTGTAAATTGATGTGGCTCTCTGCAAAATCACCGGATGTTTTGGAGGCAAAACATTACTGAACATAACGCGCCAATGTAAACTAAGATTTTTGGATATAAATATGAACTTTATCGAACAAAACATACATGTATTGTGTAACATGAAGTCCTATGAGTGTCATCTGATGAAGATCATCAAAGGTTAGTGATTAATTTTATCTCTATTTCTGCTTTTTGTGACTCCTCTCTTTGGCTGGAAAAATGGCTGTGTTTTTCTGTGACTAGGTAATGACCTAACATAATCGTTTGGTGTGCTTTCGTCGTAAAGCTTTTTTGAAATTGGACACTGTAGCTGGATTTATAACAAGTTTATCTTTAAAATGGTGTAAAATACTTGTATGGTTGAGGAATTTTAATTATGAAATAACTGTTGTTTGAATTTGGCGCCCTGCACTTTCACTGGCTGTTGTCAAGTCGATCCCGTTAACGGGATCTCAGCCGTAAGAAGTTTAAGCTGTGGAACTATTAGACCAACATGAACTGGGGGGAAATGTTGCGTTGTGTGAGTCATTAAAACTCGTTTTTCAACCACTCCACACATTTCTTGTTAACAAACTATAGTTTTGACAAGTAGGTTAGGACATCTACTTTGTGCATGACACAAGTCATTTTTCACACAATTGTTTACAGACAGATTATTTCACTTATAATTCACTGTATCACAATTCCAGTGGGTCAGAAGTTTACATACACTAAGTTGACTGTGCCTTTACACAGCTTGGAAAATTCCAGAAAATTATGGCATGGCTTTAAAGCTTCTGATAGGCTAATTGACATCATTTGAGCCAATTGGAGGTGTACCTGTGGATGTATTTCAAGGCCTACCTTCTAACTCAGTGCCTCTTTGCTTGACATCATGGGAAAGTCTAAATATATCAGCCAAGACCTCAGTTTTTTTTTTTTAGACCTCCACAAGTCTGGTTCACCCTTGGGAGCAATTTCCAAAGGCCTGAAGTTATCACGTTCATCTGTACAATAGTACGCAAGTATAAACACCATGGGACCACGCAGCCGTCATACCGCTCAGAAAGGAGACGCGTTCTGTCTCCTGGAGATGAACGTACTTTGGTACGAAAAGTGTAAATCAATCCCACAACAGTAAAGGACCTTGTAACGATGCTGGAGGAAACAGGTACAAAAGTATCTATATCCACAGTAAAACGAGTCCTATATTGACATAACCTGAACAGCCGCTCAGCATGGAAGAAGTCACTGCTCCAAAACCACCATAAAAATGCCAGACTATGGTTTGCAACTGCACATAGAGACAAAGATTGTACTTTTTGGAGAAATGTCCTCTGGTCTGATGAAAAAAAATAGAACTGTTAGGCCATAATGACCACTGTTATGTTTGGAGGAAAAAGGGGGAGGCTTGCAAGCCGAAGAACACCATCCCAACTGTGAAGCACGGGGGTGGCAGCATCATGTTGTGGGGGTGCTTTGCTGCAGGAGGGACGGGTGCACTTCACAAAATATAGATGGTATCATGAGGGAGGAAAATTATGTGGATATATTGAAGCAACATGTCAAGATATCAGTCAGGAAGTTAAAGCTTGGTTGCAAATGGGTCTTCCAACTGGACAATGACCCCAAGCGTACTTCCAAAGTTGTGTCAAAATGGCTTAAGGACAACAAAGTCAAGGTATTGGAAAGGCCATCACAAATCCCTGACCTCAATCCTATTGAACATTTGTGGGCAGAACTGAAAGTGTGTGCGAGTGTGTGTACACCTGACTCAGTTACACCAGCTCTGTCAAGAGGAATGGGCCAAAATTCACCCAACTTATTGTGGGAAGCTTGTGGAAGGCTACCCAAAACGTTTGACCCAAGTTAAACAATTTAAAGGCAATGCTACCAAATACTAATTGAGTGTATATAAACTTCTGACCCACTGGGAATGTGATGAAAGAAATAAAAGCTGAAATAAATAAATTCGCTCTACTATTATTCTGACATTTCACATTCTTAAAATATTGTGTTGATGCTAACTGACCTTAAACAGGGATTTCTTACTCTGATTAAATGTCAGGAATTGTGAAAAAGTGAGTTTAAATGTATTTGGCTAAGGTGTATGTTAACTTCTGACTTCAACTGTATGTAGCTCTGTCCTTTTGCAAATAAATGACCCCCCCAAAAAATGTCACTCTCAGTCTGATGATAGTCATGTCTCTCAGTCTCACCATGGTTATGACAATCAGTCTGACCATGGTCATGTCACTCAGTCTCACTATGATCATGTAACTTAGTGTGACCATAGTACTGTCTCTCAGTCTGACCATGGTCATGTCACTCAGTCTCACTATGATCATGTCACTCAGTCTGACCATGGTATTCAAATTAAATCAAATCAAACTTATTTATATAGCCCTTCTTAAATCAGAGTCAACAGAAACCAGAAAATACATGATAAATGTTTTCTTACCTTTGATGATATTCATCAGAATGCATTCCCAGGAATCCCAGATCCACAATAAATGCTTGATTTGTTCGATAATGTCCGTTATTTATGTCCAATTAGCTACTTTGGTTAGCGCGTTTGGTAAACAATTCCAAAGTCACAAAGCGCGTCCACTATAACGTGACGAAATGTCCAAAAGTTCCATAACAGTCAGTAGAAACATGTCAAACGATGTACTGAATCAATCTTTAGAATGTTGTTAACATGCATCTTGAATAACGTTCCAACCGGAGAATTACATCGACTTCAGTTGAGCGATGGAACGGAGCTGTCTATCACGTGAACGCGCATGGTCAAAGCATGGTCAGCTCGTGGCAGTGGTGACTAATTCCTGTCTCCTTCGGCCCCCCTTCACATTAGAGTCATCAGACAAAGTTCTATTGACTGTTGACATCTAGTGGAAGCCGTAGGAAGTGAAAACTCATCCATATCTCGCTGTAATTTCAATGAGAGCTTGATGGAAATCTGCCACCCTCAGAAAGATTCCAAACAGAAAGTGGAACTTCTCAGGTTTTTGCCTGCCATATGAGTTCTGTTATACTCACAGACATAATTCAAACAGTTTTAGAAACTTCAGAGTGTTTTCTATCCAATACTAGTAATAATATGCAAATATTAGCAACTATGACTGAGGAGCAGGCCGTTTACTCTGGGCACCGCTGTGCACCTTTCATCCAAGCTACTCAATACTGCCCTTGCAGCCATAAGAAGTTAAAAGTAGAACGTTTTCAGCCATCCACTTCCTTATGTCTGAAACACAGGCTTCTAGCGAGGGCAATTTTGGGGCTTCACCATGTTTCATTGAAATGTACAGCTGTGTGTCGTCCGCATAGCAGTGAAAGTTAACATTATGTTTTCGAATGACATCCCCAAGAGGTAAAATATATAGTGAAAACAATAGTGGTCCTAAAACGGAACTATGAGGAACACCGAAATGTACTGTTGATTTGTCAAAGGACATACCATTCACAGAGACAAACTGATATCTCTCCGACAGATAAGATCTAAACCAGGCCAGAACTTGTCCGTGTAGACCAATTTGGTTTTCCAATCTCTCCAAAAGAATGTGGTGATCGATGGTATCAAAGGCAGCACTAAGGTCTAGGAGCACAAGGACAGATGCAGAGCCTCGGTCTGACGCCATTAAAAGGTCATTTACCACCTTCACAAGTGCAGTCTCAGTGCTATGATGGGGTCTAAAACCAGACTGAAGCATTTCGTATACATTGTTTGTCGTCAGGAAGGCAGTGAGTTGCTGCCCAACAGCTATTTCTAAAATTTTTGAGAGGAATGGAAGAATCGATATAGGCCAATAGTTTTTTATATTTTCTGGGTCAAGGTTTGGCTTTTTCAAGAGATGCTTTATTACTGCCACTTTTAGTGAGTTTGGTACACATCCGGTGGATAGAGAGCCGTTTATTATGTTCAACATAGGAGGGCCAAGCACAGGAAGCAGCTCTTTCAGTAGTTCAGTTGGAATAGGGTCCAGTATGCAGCTTGAAGGTTTAGAGGCCATGATTATTTTCATCATTGTGTCAAGAGATATAGTACTAAAACACTTAAGTGTCTCTCTTGATCCTAGGTCCTGGCAGAGTTGTGCAGACTCAGGACAGCTGAGCTTTGGAGGAATATGCAGATTTAAAGAGGAGTCCGTAATTTGCTTTCTAATGATCATGATCTTTTCCTCAAAGAAGTTCATGAATTTATTACTGCTGAAGTGAAAGCCATCCTCTCTTGGGGAATGCTGCTTTTTAGTTAGCTTAGCGACAGTATCAAAAATACATTTCGGATTGTTCTTATTTTCCTCAATTAAGTTGGAAAAATAGGATGATCGAGCAGCAGTGAGGGCTCTTTGATACTGCACGGTACTGTCTTTCCAAGCTAGTCGGAAGACTTCCAGTTTGGTGTGGCGCCATTTCCGTTCCAATTTTCTGGAAGCTTGCTTCAGAGCTCGGGTATATTCTGTATACCAGGGAGCTCGTTTCTTATGACAAATGTTTTTAGTTTTTAGGGGTGCAACTGCATTTAGGGTATTGCGCAAGGTTAAATTGAGTTCCTCAGTTAGGTGGTAACTGATTTTTGTTCTTGGGTAGGCAGAGGGAGTCTGGAAGGGCATCAAGGAATCTTTGTGTTGTCTGAGAATTCATAGTAGGACTTTTGATGGTCCTTGGTTGGGGTCTGAGCAGATTATTTGTTGCGATTGCAAATGTAATAAAATGGTGGTCCGATAGTCCAGGATTTTGAGGAAAAACATTAAGATCCACAACATTTATTCCATGGGACAAAACTAGATCCAGAGTATGACTGTGGCAGTGAGTAGGTCCAGAGACATGTTGGACAAAACCCACTGAGTTGATCATGGCTCTGAAAGCCTTTTGGAGTGGGTCTGTGGACTTTTCCATGTGAATATTAAAATCACCAAAAATTAGAATATTATCTGCTATGACTACAAGGTCCGATAGGAATTCAGGGAACTCAGTGAGGAACGCTGTATATGGCCCAGGAGGCCTGTAAACAGTAGCTATAAAAAGTGATTGAGTAGGCTGCATAGATTTCATGACTAGAAGCTCAAAAGACGAAAACGTCATTTTTTTTTTGTAAATTTAAATTTGCTATCGTAAATGTTAGCAACACCTCCGCCTTTGCGGGATGTACGGGGGATATGGTCACTAGTGTAACCAGGAGTTGAGGCCTCATTTAACACAGTAAATTCATCAGGCTTAAGCCATGTTTCAGTCAGGCCAATCACATCAAGATAATGATCAGTGATTAGTTAATTGACTATAACTGCCTTTGAAGTGAGGGATCTAACATTAAGTAGCCCTATTTTGAGATGTGAGGTATCACGATCTCTTTCAATAATGGCAGGAATGGAGGAGGTCTTTATCCTAGTGAGATTGTTAAGGCGAACACCGCCATGTTTAGTTTTGCCCGACCTAGGTTGAGGCACAGACACGGTCTCAATAGGGATAGCTGAGCTGACTACACTGACTGTGCTAGTGGCAGTGTCCACTAAGCTGGCAGGCTGGCTAACAGCCTGCTGCCTGGCCTGCACCCTATTTCATTGTGGAGCTAGAGGAGTTAGAGCCCTGTCTATGTTGGTAGATAAGATGAGAGCACCCCTCCAGCTAGGATGGAGTCCGTCACTCCTCAGCAGGCCAGGCTTGGTCCTGTTTGTGGGTGAGTCCCAGAAAGAGGGCCAATTATCTACAAATTCTATGTTTTGGGAGGGGCAGAAAACAGTTTTCAACCAGCGATTGAGTTGTGAGACTCTGCTGTAGAGCTCATCACTCCCCCTAACTGGGAGGGGGCCAGAGACAATTACTCGATGCCGACACATCTTTCTAGCTGATATACACGCTGAAGCTATGTTGCGCTTGGTGACCTCTGACTGTTTCATCCTAACATCGTTGGTGCCGACGTGGATAACAATATCTCTATACTCTCTACACTCACCAGTTTTAGCTTTAGCCAACACCATCTTCAGATTAGCCTTAACTAACGAGTCACCCTCCCGGATCCGGGATCCTCCTCATCAAAAAAGCTGACTAGCATAGCCTAGCCTAACGGGACAGGGATATCATATAATATAATTTTCATGAAATCACAAGTCCAATACAGAAAATGAAAGATAAACATCTTGTGAATCCAGCCCTCATTTCCGATTTTAAAAATATTTTACAGCGAAAACACAATATGTATTTCTATTAGCTAACCACAATAGCCAAAGACTCAACCGCATATTTTCACCATGTTTCTACCGCATAGGTAGCTATCACAAAACCGACCAAATAGAGATATAATTAGTCACTAACCAAGAAAGAACTTCATCAGATGACAGTCTTATAACATGTTATACAATAAATGTATGTTTTGTTCGAAAATGTGAATATTTGAGGTATAAATCATAGTTTTACATTGCAGCTACCATCAAAAATATCACCAAAGCAGCCAGAATAATTACAGAGAGCAACGTGAAATACCTAAATACTCATCATAAGACATTTATGAAAAATACATGGTGTACAGCAAATGAAAGATAAACATCTTGTGAATCCAGCCAATATTTCCGATTTTTTAAGTGTTTTACAGCGAAAACACAATATAGAATTATATTAGCTTACCACAATAGCCAAACACACAAATGCATTTATTCACCGCAAAAGGTAGCTATCGCAAAAACCAGCAAAAGATATAAAATTAATCACTAACCTTGAACAACTTCATCAGATGACAGTCTTATAACATCAGGTTATACAATACACTTATGTTTTGTTCGAAAATGTGCATATTTAGAGCTGCAAACCGTGGTTATACATTGTGAATATGTAGCAACATTTCCCCAGAATGTCCGGAGCTATTTTGGACACTCACCTAATCTGACCAAAGAACTCATCATAAACTTTACATAAAATGAAAGATATGAAAGATACACTGGTTCTTAATGCAACCGCCGTGTTAGATTTTTAAAAATAACTTTACCATAACTTTACCATAACAAACAGCTTGAGTTATTGCGAGAGTGCTCGCCAAAACGGCGGAGAATAGGAATCAACATTCTCCACAGAAATACGAAATAACATCATAAATTGTTCTTACTTTTGCTGAGCTTCCATCAGAATCTTGTACAAGGAGTCCTTGGTCCAGAATAAATCGTTGTTTGGTTTTAGAATGTCCTTTTCTTCTGTCGAATTCGCGCCACAATGCTAGCCAATGTTGATAACGTTCCCATTTTCTCTCGACGCAAAGAACGGAAAACTCCAAAAGTCCCAATAAACGTTGAATAATCTGATAAAACTCGGTTGAAAAAACCTACTCTACGATGTTATTATCACATGTATCAAATAAAATCAGAGCCGGAGATATTCGCCGTGTAAACCGAACGCTTATCAGAAGACAATATCGAGGTGCTTCGCGCGCCTTGGTAGACAAAGGAAATTCCTGACCTGCCACTCCAAAAGCTCTTGTTCGACCTCAGATCAAGCTAGACACCCCATTCCACCTTCCACTGCCTGTTGACATCTAGTGGAAGGCGTATGAAGTGCATGCATATCGATAAATATAAGGCAATTGAATAGGCAGGCCCTGAAACAGAGCCTCGTTTTCAGATTTTTCACTTCCTGCATGGAAGTTTGCTGCAAAATGAGTTCTGTTTTACTCACAGACATAATTCAAACAGTTTTAGAAACTTCTGAGTGTTTTCTATCCAATAGTAATAATAATATGCATATTGTATGATCTAGAAAAGAGTACGAGGCCGTTTCATTTGGGCACGATTTTTTCCAAAGTGAAAACAGCGCCCCCCTATTGACAAGAAGTTTTAACGTCAGTAGCCCTGCCCCCTGGTAAACAGTGTATGATCGCTGGATGATTCGTTTTAAGTCTAATACTGCGGGTAATGGAGTCGCCAATGACTAGGGTTTTCAATTTGTCAGAGCTAATGGTGGGAGGCTTCGGTGTCTCAGACCCCGTAACGGGAGGCGTAGAGACAAGAGAAGGCTCGGCCTCAGACTCCGACTCGCTGCTTAATGGGGAAAACCGGTTGAAAGTTTCTGTCGGCTGAATGAGCGTCACCGGTTGAGCATTCCTACAGCATTTCCCTCCAGAAGCCATGAGAAAGTTGTCCGGCTGCGGGGACTGTGCGGGGGGGTTTATACTAACGTTACTATCTGTACTTACTGGTGGCACAGACGCTGTTTCATCCTTTCCTACACTGAAATTACCCTTGCCTACCGATTGCGTCTGAAGCTGGGCTTGCAGCACAGCTATCCTCGCCGTAAGGCGATCGTTCTCCTGTATATTATGAGTACAGCGACTGCAATTAGAAGGCATCATGTTAATGTTAATGTTACTACTTAGCGTCGGCTGTTGGAGGTCCTGATGAACCGTGTACAGATTAAGCGTCCGGAGTGAAAAAGTTGAATGAAAAAAAAGTTGTGAGGGAAAAACTAAAAATATAAACGGTAATTAAAAAGTAAAAACCGTAAAGTTGTCAGGTAGCAAAGTAAGGTTGGCAAGACACGTGTGCAAGTTGTGACCGGAAATGACGCAGCATCACAAATCACTGGACGAGACAGGACAAGACAAACACACGTCCGACTGCTACGCCATCTTGGACATGATCGTTTAAACTAATCATAGTCATGTCTCTCAGTCTGACCATAGTCATGTCTCTCAGTCTGACCATAGTCATGTCTCTCAGTCTGACCATGGTCATGTCTCTCAGTCTGACCATGTTCATGTCTCTCAGTCTGACCATAGTCATGTCTCTCAGTCTGACCATAGTCATGTTTCTCAGTCTGACCATAGTCATGTCTCTCAGTCTGACCATGGTCATGTCTCTCAGTCTGACCATGTTCATGTCTCTCAGTCTGACCATAGTCATGTCTCTCAGTCTGACCATGGTCATGTTACTCTCAGTCTGACCATAGTCATGTTTCTCAGTCTGACCATAGTCATGTCTCTCAGTCTGACCATGTTCATGTCTCTCAGTCTGACCATAGTCATGTCTCTCAGTCTGACCATAGTCATGTTTCTCAGTCTGACCATAGTCATGTCTCTCAGTCTGACCATAGTCATGTCTCTCAGTCTGACCATGGTCGTGTCTCTCTGCTCTTTTTTGTGTTCTTTCTCCATCTCTTTCAGACACTAAATTGCTCTCTCTGCCTTTCACTCCCCCCCATTTCTCGTTCTTATCTCTCTCCCTGCCTTTCACCCCCCCTCTCTCTCTCGCTCTCAAAAACTCTTCTCAATCTTGAGAGTATAATACCCATCTCCATTGGACACTATTTCAGAGAGCCTAGTAGAACCCATCTCCATTAAACACTATTTCAGAGAGCCTAGTAGAACCCACCTCCATTAAACACTATTTCAGGGAGCCTAGTAGAACCCACCTCCATTAAACACTATTTCAGAGAGCCTAGTAGAACCCATCTCCATTGGACACTATTTCAGGGAGCCTAGTAGAACCCATCTCCATTAAACACTATTTCAGAGAGCCTAGTCGAACCCACCTCCATTAAACACTATTTCAGGGAGCCTAGTAGAACCCACCTCCATTAAACACTATTTCAGAGACCCTAGTAGAACCCACCTCCATTAAACACTATTTCAGAGAGCCTAGTAGAACCCACCTCCATTAAACACTATTTCAGGGAGCCTTGTAGAATCCACCTCCATTAAACACTATTTCAGAGAGCCTAGTAGAACCCATCTCCATTAAACACTATTTCAGAGAGCCTAGTAGAACCCATCTCCATTAAACACTATTTCAGAGAGCCTAGTAGAACCCATCTCCATTAAACACTATTTCAGAGAGCCTAGTAGAACCCATCTCTATTAAACACTATTTCAGAGAGCCTAGTAGAACCCATCTCCATTAAACACTATTTCAGAGAGCCTAGTAGAACCCATCTCCATTAAACACTATTTCAGAGAGCCTAGTAGAACCCATCTCCATTAAACACTATTTCAGAGAGCTTAGTAGAACCCATCTCCATTAAACACTATTTCAGAGAGCCTTGGAGAACCCACCTCAATTAAACACTATTTCAGAGAGCCTAGTAGAACCCATCTCCATTAAACACTATTTCAGAGAGCCTTGGAGAACCCACCTCCATTCAACAATATTACAGACATCCTAGTAGAACCCATCTCCATTAAACACTATTTCAGAGAGCCTTGGAGAACCCACCTCCATTCAACAATATTACAGACATCCTAGTAGAACCCATCTCCATTAAACACTATTTCAGAGAGCCTTGGAGAACCCATCTCCATTAGACAATAATACAAAGAGCCTAGTAGAACCCATCTCCATTAGACAATAATACAGAGAGCCTTAGAGAACCCATCTCTATTAGACAATAATACAGAGAGCCTTAGAGAACCCATCTCCATTAGACAATAATACAGAGAGCCTTAGAGAACCCATCTACATTAGACAATAATACAGAGAGCCTTAGAGAACCCATCTCCATTAGACAATATTACGGAGAGCCTTAGAGAACCCATCTATATTAGACAATAGTACAGAGAGCCTTAGAGAACCCATCTCTATTAGACAATATTACAGAGAGCCTTAGAGAACCCATCTCTATTAGACAATATTACAGAGAGCCTTAGAGAACCCATCTCTATTAGACAATATTACGGAGAGCCTTAGAGAACCCATCTCTATTAGACAATAATACAGAGAGCCTTAGAGAACCCATCTCTATTAGACAATATTACAGAGAGCCTTAGAGAACCCATCTCTATTAGACAATAATACAGAGAGCGTAGTAGAACCCATCTCTATTAGATAATATTACAGAGAGCCTTAGAGAACCCATCTCCATTAGACAATGTTACAGAGAGCCTAGTAGAACCCATCTCCATTAGACTATAATACAGAGAGCCTTAGAGAACCCATCTCCATTAGACAATAATACAAAGAGCCTAGTAGAACCCATCTCCATTAGACTATAATACAGAGAGCCTTAGAGAACCCATCTCTATTAGACAATAATACAGAGAGCCTTAGAGAACCCATCTCTATTAGACAATAATACAGAGAGCCTTAGAGAACCCATCTATATTAGACAATAATACAGAGAGCCTTAGAGAACCCACCTCCATTAGACAATATTACGGAGAGCCTTAGAGAACCCATCTATTTTATACAATAATACAGAGAGCCTTAGAGAACCCATCTATATTAGACAATAATACAGAGAGCCTTAGAGAACCCATCTCTATTAGACAATAATACAGAGAGCCTTAGAGAACCCATCTCTATTAGACAATAATACAGAGAGCCTTAGAGAACCCATCTCTATTAGACAATATTACAGAGAGCCTAGTAGAACCCATCTCTATTAGACAATAATACAGAGAGCCTAGTAGAACTCATCTCCATTAGACAATAATACAGAGAGCCTAGTAGAACCCATCTCTATTAGACAATAACACAGAGAGCCTTAGAGAACCCATCTCTATTAGACAATATTACAGAGAGCCTTAGAGAACCCATCTCTATTAGACAATAATACAGAGAGCCTTAGAGAACCCATCTCTATTAGACAATAGTACGGAGAGCCTTAGAGAACCCATCTCCATTAGACAATAGTACGGAGAGCCTTAGAGAACCCATCTCTATTAGACAATATTACAGAGAGCCTTAGAGAACCCATCTCTATTAGACAATATTACGGAGAGCCTTAGAGAACCCATCTCTATTAGACAATAATACAAAGAGCCTTAGAGAACCCATCTCTATTAGACAATATTACAGAGAGCCTTAGAGAACCCATCTCCATTAGACAATAGTACGGAGAGCCTTAGAGAACCCATCTCTATTAGACAATAATACAAAGAGCCTAGTAGAACCCATCTCCATTAGACAATAATACGGAGAGCCTTAGAGAACCCATCTCCATTAGACAATAATACGGAGAGCCTTAGAGAACCCATCTCCATTAGACAATATTACGGAGAGCCTTAGAGAACCCACCTCTCTTTGAGATGATTGCCTTTGAAAAGTAATTCTAAAAAAGACACTTTAAACCACATTAGCTGTATTCTGTTCTTCTATTCAACAGGACATCATAACTATCTCTGTGCCGGTCGAAATGACTGCATCGTGGATAAGATACGGAGAAAGAATTGCCCTGCGTGTCGCCTGAGGAAGTGCTACCAAGCTGGGATGATGCTCGGAGGTACCTTTGTGGTCCTGTCTCTCTGTCTTCCTCTTCTACTTACCCTCCTTCCCAATTATCTAGAGAACATCACATTAATGGGGTTACAAATTAACACCCTCTCATCTTAAGCAGGAGTCACACACTTTGAAATCATCATTTCCAGTCAAGGAGATTGTTCACAGGGCCTTTCAGATCACACACAGAGACGAAACACTTCATGGAAATGAACAAAATCATCCACCCCTGCCAGTACTACCTGACATGTTCTTTCCCTTAGGATATTACCTTTTAGATGTTTAATGAACCACAGATGTGGGATCTTAATTTGATCACCATGTTGCAGGAGAACATTCCTGCAATGCAGGACATTTTACATTTGTAGTGTATTTATTTCTGAAGTTTGTCATTTCCACCTTGAAATTTTCAGGCTTGATTTTCCTTAACGGAAAATGTATTAACCCCTGCAAAAATGTCCATTAATTATAAACTACATAATAATTCACATGTCCTGTTGCTGCAGGATTATCTTCCCGCTGTAGCAATTTGGCTCAAATTAAGATCCTACATCTGTATGGGTAAACAGTTTATTCAAAAACGAAAGTGCTCTTGTAATAGCCTTTGTCTGACCTTTTATTTGAAACATTTTTTGTGTCATGGGTTATTGAGGAGGAGTAAGTGTGTTATATTACGGGTTTAAAATCAGTCAACCGTTCAAGGTCGTACCATTCAGCAAAAATTACAACTTAGAGAAAAATAAATGCATTACAGTAATTATTTTGTAGCATTTTTTTCCCCAGACAAACTAAACCTGAAACAATATATATATATTTTTAAAGTATATATTTTATCTTATGTCAGCCGACACATCTGATCACATCTTAATGAAGCCTTTCATAGATGCTGAACCTCATCTTCATTTCATTCAGCCCCATACCAATGTCTACATACAGTATGTGAATAACAAGTGTTCCTTGTACTCTTCACATGTTTTAACTGACCCTCGGGGTAATTATCGTCACAGGGAGGAAGCTGAAGCGCTTCGGGGCCCTGAAGGCAGGTCTGGCCCCAGCCTTGATGTTCCAGGGGCCCTTATCAGCCCTGGGGGATGGTCTGGCCCCAGCCTTGATGTTCCAGGGGCCCTTGTCAGCCCTGGGGGATGGTCAGGCCCTGGCCTCTCTACCCTGCATGCCTGGCCTCAACGAGCTGCAGCTCTCCCCTCAGATCATCAGCATTCTGGAGAGCATTGAGCCTGAGGTGGGTCGGAGTTGCTGATTTAGGGGCGAATCCTAACCTCAAAGTCTAATTGTAACTTAGTGTCCTATTGACTTCAATGCATGACTAAGGGAACATTTGACTGAAGGACAAGTTAGGTTTCATATTCATCACAGGCACTTTATGCTTTATGTATTGTCCTGATGCTGACAATGGATTGACATTCAGGGATGAATCATCTCTCCATCTACCAGGTGGTGTACTCTGGCTACGACAACTCCCAGCCTGACATGCCACACCTCCTCCTCAACAGTCTCAACAGACTGTGTGATAGACAGCTGTTGTGGATCGTCCGGTGGTCCAAGTCCCTGCCAGGTAATAGCAGGAAGAATATGAACTGTGTTATAAAGGCTGTATGTATGGTTTATGAATGTCTTATAATGTCCTGAGAGACAGACTGTGATTCATCCGGTGATCAAGTAACAGCAGGAAGAATGTCAACTGCTTTGATATCCTAAACTTGACATCTGACCACGTAACCCGTTCACACTTCATATACTGATGTAAAATGGAAGGTTTTCACCCATGTGGATCCAAGTTAGGATTGGTCCATATGAGTTCTGGAGTCAACCTGAACCACATACAGACAGCAGTAGTAGCCTGCAGATGCCTTGGTCAGGTGTGCCAGGTAACAGAATAACTGTATTCAGGGCTGACTTGTGGTATAAGTCTATGTTTGCTTCCCAAATAACACACTATTCCCTATATAGTGCACTACTTTAGACCAGAGCCCGATGGAACCCTATTCCCTATATAGTCCACTACTTTAGACCAGAGCCCTAAGGCACACTATTCCCTATATAATGCACTAATTTTGAACAGAGCTCTATGGGCAAGGCCTCCTCAGGGCCAACACACTCACCATGGTCTCCATGGTTACCACACCCTAACCATGGCCACCAACAGTCACCAGCGTTCTGCTGCGAAGGTCTCACTCCCTAACACTGGCAGGCAGAGATACAGCCAGGGAGACCATGTGGAGAGTACGACCAATCCTTTCTTCTCTTTTAAAAGTCACGAAACACCCTGTATCACTACTGGTAACCTCCGAAACACCCGTTATAACACCTGGTAACCTCCTAAACACCCTTTATCACTACTGGTAACCTCCTAAACACCCTTTATCACTACTGGTAACCTCCTAAACACCCTTTATCACTACTGGTAACCTCCTAAAACCCTGTATCACTACTGGTAACCTCCTAAACACCCGTTATAACTACTGGTAACCTCCTAAACACCCTTTATCACTACTGGTAACCTCCTAAACACCCTTTATCACTACTGGTAACCTCCTAAACACCCGTTATCACTACTGGTAACCTCCTAAACACCCTTTATAACTACTGGTAACCTCCTAAACACCCTTTATAACTACTGGTAACCTCCTAAACATCCTTTATCACTACTGGTAACCTCCTAAACACCCTTTATAATTACTGGTAAACTCCTAGTATCATCCCAGCTTTGGATAATATCAGTCAAAACACTAACTTGTAGGTAGAATCATAGAATGACATATAGAATCCATACTGTATGTCATGTCATTTAGAATCCATACTGTATGTCATGTCATATAGAATCCATACTGTATATCATGTCATATAGAATCCATACTTTATGTCATGTCATATAGAATCCATACTGTATGTCATGTCAAAAGAGTCCATACTTTATGTCATGTCATATAGAATCCATACTGTATATCATGTCATATAGAATCCATACTTTATGTCATGTCATATAGAATCCATACTGTATGTCATGTCAAAAGAGTCCATACTTTATATCATGTCATATAGAATCCATACTGTATGTCATGTCATATAGAATCCATACTGTATGTCATGTCATATAGAATTCATACTGTATGTCATGTCATATAGAATCCATACTGTATGTCATGTCATATAGAATCCATACTGTATGTCATGTCATATAGAATCCATACTGTATGTCATGTCATTTAGAATCCATACTGTATGTCATGTCATATAGAATCCATACGGTATGTCATGTCATATAGAATCCATACTGTATGTCATGTCATATAGAATCCATACTGTATATCATGTCATATAGAATCCATACTTTATGTCATGTCATATAGAATCCATACTGTATATCATGTCATATAGAATCCATACTGTATGTCATGTCATATAGAATCCACACTGTATGTCATGTCATATAGAATCCATACTGTATGTCATGTCATATAGAATCCATACTTTATGTCATGTCATATAGAATCCATACTGTACATCATGTCATATAGAATCCATACTTTATGTCATGTCATATAGAATCCATACTGTATGTCATGTCATATAGAATCCATACTGTATGTCATGTCATTTAGAATCCATACTGTATATCATGTCATATAGAATCCATACTTTATGTCTGGTCATATATCATGTCATATGTCATGTCATATAGAATCCATACTGTATGTCATGTCATTTAGAATCCATACTGTATGTCATGCCATATAGAATCCATACTTTATGTCATGTCATTTAGAATCCATACTGTATGCCATATAGAATCCATACTGTATGTCATGTCATATGTCATGTCATATAGAATCCATACTTTATGTCATGTCATTGAGAATCCATACTGTATATCATGTCATATAGAATCCATACTGTATGTCATGTCATTTAGAATCCATACTGTATGTCATGTCATATAGAATCCATACTGTATGTCATGTCATATAGAATCCACACTGTATGTCATGTCATATAGAATCCATACTGTATGTCATGTCATATAGAATCCATACTGTATGTCATGTCATATAGAATCCATACTTTATGTCAGGTCATATATAATCCATACTGTACATCATGTCATATAGAATCCATACGTTATGTCATGTCATATAGAATCCATACTGTATGTCATGTCATATAGAATCCATACTGTATGTCATGTCATTTAGAATCCATACTGTATATCATGTCATATAGAATCCATACTTTATGTCTGGTCATATATCATGTCATATGTCATGTCATATAGAATCCATACTGTATGTCATGCCATATAGAATCCATACTTTATGTCATGTCATTTAGAATCCATACTGTATGTCATATAGAATCCATACTGTATGTCATGTCATATGTCATGTCATATAGAATTCATACGTTATGTCATGTCATTGAGAATCCATACTGTATATCATGTCATATAGAATCCATACTGTATGTCATGTCATATGTCATGTCATATAGAATCCATACTTTATGTCATGTCTTGGAGAATCCATACTGTATGTCATGTCATATAGAATCCATACTGTATGTCATGTCATATAGAATCCATACTGTATGTCATGTCATATAGAATCCATACTGTATGTCATGTCATATAGAATCCATACTGTATGTCATGGCATATGTCATGTCATATAGAATTCATACGTTATGTCATGTCATTGAGAATCCATACTGTATATCATGTCATATAGAATCCATACTGTATGTCATGTCATATGTCATGTCATATAGAATTCATACGTTATGTCATGTCATTGAGAATCCATACTGTATGTCATGTCATATAGAATCCATACTGTATGTCATGGCATATGTCATGTCATATAGAATTCATACGTTATGTCATGTCATATAGAATTCATACGTTATGTCATGTCATTGAGAATCCATACTGTATGTCATGTCATATAGAATCCATACTGTATGTCATGTCATATAGAATCCATACTGTATGTCATGTCATATAGAATCCATACTGTATGTCATGTCATATGTCATGTCATATGTCATGTCATTTAAAATAATCTCTGTGGACAGAATGCCTATGTAAGAAGAACACAAGTAACATGTCAGCAGAAGCACCTTGTTTGTAGCCTGAAATCCAGACCTGTTTTATACTGACATTCCACTCCTTGTAGTCTGTTGACTCCACTCCTTGTAGTCTGTTGACTCCACTCCTTGTAGTCTGTTGACTCCACTCCTTGTAGTCTGTTGACTCCACTCCTTGTAGTCTGTGGACTCCACTCCTTGTAGTCTGTGGACTCCACTCCTTGTAGTCTGTGGACTCCACTCCTTGTAGTCTGTGGACTCCACTCCTTGTAGTCTGTTGACTCCACTCCTTGTAGTCTGTGGACTCCACTCCTTGTAGTCTGTGGACTCCACTCCTTGTAGTCTGTGGACTCCACTCCTTGTAGTCTGTGGACCACTCCTTGTAGTCTGTTGACTCCACTCCTTGTAGTCTGTGGACTCCACTCCTTGTAGTCTGTTGACTCCACTCCTTGTAGTCTGTGGACTCCACTCCTTGTAGTCTGTGGACTCCACTCCTTGTAGTCTGTTGACTCCACTCCTTGTAGTCTGTGGACTCCACTCCTTGTAGTCTGTGGACTCCACTCCTTGTAGTCTGTTGACTCCACTCCTTGTAGTCTGTGGACTCCACTCCTTGTAGTCTGTGGACTCCACTCCTTGTAGTCTGTTGACTCCACTCCTTGTAGTCTGTTGACTCCACTCCTTGTAGTCTGTGGACTCCACTCCTTGTAGTCTGTGGACTCCACTCCTTGTAGTCTGTTGACTCCACTCCTTGTAGTCTGTGGACTCCACTCCTTGTAGTCTGTTGACTCCACTCCTTGTAGTCTGTGGACTCCACTCCTTGTAGTCTGTTGACTCCACTCCTTGTAGTCTGTTGACTCCACTCCTTGTAGTCTGTGGACTCCACTCCTTGTAGTCTGTGGACTCCACTCCTTGTAGTCTGTGGACTCCACTCCTTGTAGTCTGTGGTCTCCACTCCTTGTAGTCTGTGGACTCCACTGCTTGTAGTCTGTGGACTCCACTGCTTATAGTCTGTGGACTCCACTCCTTGTAGTCTGTGGACTCCACTCCTTGGTTCCCATAAGGAGAGGTAATGATTTGACAGGGAGGGAAGGCTAGTTCCCATAAGGAGAGGTAATCATTTGACAGGGAGGGAAGGCCAGTTCCCATAAGGAGAGGTAATGATTTGACAGGGAGGGAAGGCCAGTTCCCATAAGGAGAGGTAATAATTTGACAGGGAGGGAAGGCCAGTTCCCATAAGGAGAGGTAATGATTTGACAGGGAGGGAAGGCCAGTTCCCATAAGGAGAGGTAATGATTTGACAGGGAGGGAAGGCCAGTTCCCATAAGGAGAGGTAATGATTTGACAGGGAGGGAAGGCTTGTTCCCATAAGGAGAGGTAATGATTTGACAGGGAGGGAAGGCCAGTTCCCATAAGGAGAGGTAATGATTTGACAGGGAGGGAAGGCCAGTTCTAAGGAGAGGTAATGATTTGACAGGGAGGGAAGGCCAGTTCCCATAAGGAGAGGTAATGATTTGACAGGGAGGGAAGGCTAGTTCCCATAAGGAGAGGTAATGATTTGACAGGGAGGGAAGGCCAGTTCCCATAAGGAGAGGTAATGATTTGACAGGGAGGGAAGGCTAGTTCCCATAAGGAGAGGTAATGATTTGACAGGGAGGGAAGGCCAGTTCCCATAAGGAGAGGTAATGATTTGACAGGGAGGGAAGGCCAGTTCCCATAAGGAGAGGTAATGATTTGACAGGGAGGGAAGGCCAGTTCCCATAAGGAGAGGTAATGATTTGACATTTGTTATTATGAAACACACACCATTAAATACAAGCCAGATCAAAAGCTGCAAAGCAATTATGCTTGACCAGAGATATAGCTACCATTATGTTGACCTGTAGTGATATATCTACCATTATGGTTGACCAGAGATATAGCTACCATTATGTTGACCTGTAGTGATATATCTACCATTATGGTTGACCAGAGATATAGCTACCATTATGTTGACCTGTAGTGATATATCTACCATTATGGTTGACCAGAGATATAGCTACCATTATGGTAGACCAGCAGTTATGTTGCTACCATTTTGGTTGACCAGAGATATAGCTACCATTATGGTAGACCAGCAGTTATGTTGCTACCATTATGGTTGACCAGAGATATAGCTACCATTATGGTAGACCCGCAGTTATGTTGCTACCATTATGGTTGACCAGAGATATAGCTACCATTATGGTAGACCAGCAGTTATGTTGCTACCATTATGGTTGACCAGAGATATAGCTACCATTATGGTAGACCAGCAGTTATGTTGCTACCATTTTGGTTGACCAGAGATATAGCTACCATTATGGTTGACCAGAGATATAGCTACCATTATGGTTGACCAGAGATATAGCTACCATTATGGTTGACCAGAGATATAGCTACCATTATGGTTGACCAGAGATATAGCTACCATTATGGTTGACCAGCAGTTATGTTGCTACCATTGTGGTTGACCAGAGATATAGCTACCATTATGGTTGACCAGAAGTTATGTTGCTACCATTATGGTTGACCAGAGATATAGCTACCATTATGGTTGACCAGCAGTTATGTTGCTACCATTATGGTTGACCAGTAGTGATATATCTACCATTATGTTGACCTGTAGTGATATATCTACCATTATGGTTGACCTATAGTGATATATCTACCATTATGGTTGACCAGTTGTGATATATCTACCATTATGTTGACCAGTTGTGATATATCTACCATTATGTTGACCTATAGTGATATATCTACCATTATGGTTCACCTATAGTGATATATCTACCATTATGGTTGACCAGTAGTGATATATCTACCATTATGTTTGACCAGTAGTGATATATCTACCATTATGGTTGACCAGTAGTGATATATCTACCATTATGGTTGACTAGCAGTGATATATCTACCATTATGGTTGAACAGTAGTGATATATCTACCATTATGGTTGACCAGTAGTGATATATCTACCATTATGGTTGACCAGCAGTGATATATCTACCATTATGGTTGACCAGTAGTGATATATCTACCATTATGGTTGACCAGCAGTGATATATCTACCATTATGGTTGACCAGTAGTGATATATCTACCATTATGGTTGACCAGTAGTGATATATCTACCATTATGGTTGACCAGCAGTGATATATCTACCATTATGTTGACCAGTAGTGATATATCTACCATTATGTTGACCAGTAGTGATATATCTACCATTATGTTGACCAGTAGTGATATATCTACCACTATGTTGACCAGTAGTGATATATCTACCATTATGTTGACCAGTAGTGATATATCTACCATTATGGTTGACCAGTAGTGATATATCTACCATTATGGTTGACCAGTAGTGATATATCTACCATTATGGTTGACCAGCAGTGATATATCTACCATTATGGTTGAACAGTAGTGATATATCTACCATTATGGTTGACCAGCAGTGATATATCTACCATTATGGTTGAACAGTAGTGATATATCTACCATTATGGTTGACCAGCAGTGATATATCTACCATTATGTTGACCTATAGTGATATATCTACCATTATGTTGACCTATAGTGATATATCTACCATTATGGTTGACCAGTAGTGATATATCTACCATTATGGTTGACCAGCAGTGATATATCTACCATTTTGTTGACCAGTAGTGATATATCTACCATTATGGTTGACCAGTAGTGATATATCTACCATTATGTTGACCAGTAGTGATATATCTACCATTATGGTTCACCTATAGTGATATATCTACCATTATGGTTGACCAGTAGTGATATATCTACCATTATGGTTGACCAGCAGTGATATATCTACCATTTTGTTGACCAGTAGTGATATATCTACCATTATGGTTGACCAGCAGTGATATATCTACCATTTTGTTGACCAGTAGTGATATATCTACCATTATGGTTGACCAGTAGTGATATATCTACCATTATGTTGACCAGTAGTGATATATCTACCATTATGGTTGACCAGAATTGATATATCTACCATTATGTTGACCTATAGTGATATATCTACCATTATGTTGACCTATAGTGATATATCTACCATTATGGTTGACCAGTAGTGATATATCTACCATTATGGTTGACCAGCAGTGATATATCTACCATTTTGTTGACCAGTAGTGATATATCTACCATTATGGTTGAACAGTAGTGATATATCTACCATTATGTTGACCAGTAGTGATATATCTACCATTATGGTTGACCAGAATTGATATATCTACCATTATGTTGACCTATAGTGATATATCTACCATTATGTTGACCTATAGTGATATATCTACCATTATGGTTGACCAGTAGTGATATATCTACCATTATGGCTGACCAGTAGTGATATATCTACCATTATGTTGACCAGTAGTGATATATCTACCATTATGTTGACCAGTAGTGATATATCTACCATTATGGTTGACCAGTAGTGATATATCTACCATTATGGTTGACCAGCAGGAATATATCTACAACAGTGTATGACTGTTAGTAGGGTGACTAAGTCGCTAGGTTACTACACTCTGATACGCATCACCTGCTGTACTTCAAATGGAGCAGAACAACTTGTTCTTGATAATAACATGATAAGATGATAACGTTGCTATTTACATAATAAACCATTTCAACTCAAATGACAGTAGATACAGTAAGTATGAATAAAGATATTGAGCCATTCAAACTCAAATGACAGCAGATACGTATGAATGACCGTAGATACTGTATATATGAATAAAGGTAATGAACCATTTCAACTCAAATGACAGCAGATGAGTCGGATGTGGCAGGACTTGAAAACTATTATGGACTCCAAAGGTAAACCCAGACGCGAGCTGCCCAGTGACGCGAGCCTACCAGACGAGCTAAATGCTAAATGCCTTTTATGCTCGCTTCGAGGCAAGCAACACTGAAGCATGCACGAGAGCACCAGCTGTTCTGGATGACTGTGTGATAACGCTCTCGGTAGCCGATGTGAATAAAACCTTTAAACGGGTCAACATTCAAAATGCCGCTGGGCCAGACGAATTACTCAAAGCATGCGTGGACCAACTGTCAAGTGTCTTGACATTTTCAACCTCTTCCTGGCCGAGTCTGTAATACCTACACGACCAGACCATCCCCCAGTGGCCAAACACGACTCCAACACCATCATTAAGTTTGCAGACAACACAACAGTGGTAGGCCTCACCGACAACGATGAGACGGCATATAGGGAGGAGGTCAGAGAACTGGCAGTGTGGTGCCAGGACAACAACCTCTCCTTCAATGTGAGCAAGACAAAGGAGCTGATCGTGGACTACAGGAAAAGGCGGGCCGGCTGTAGTGGAGCGGGTCAAGAGTTTCATGTTCCTTGGTGTCCACATCACCAACAAACTATCATGGTCCAAACATACCAAGACAGTCGTGAAGAGGGCACGACAAAACGTTTTCCCCCTCAGGGGACTGAAAAGATTTGGCATGGGTCCCCAGATCCTCAAAAGGTTCTCCAGCTGCACCATCGAGAGCATCCTGACCGGTTGCATCACCGCCTGGTATGGCAACTGCTCGGCATCTGACCGTAAGAAGCTACAGAGGGTAGTGCGAACGGCCCAGTACATCACTGGGGCCAAGCTTCCTGCCATCCAGGACCTATATAATAGGCGGTGTCAGAGGAAAGCCCATAAAATTGTCAGAGACTCCAGTCACCCAAGTTATAGACTGTTTTCTCTGCTACCACAGGGTAAGTGGTACCGGAGTGCCAAGTCTAGGAACAAAAGGCTCCTCAACAGCTTCTACCTCTTTTGTACACTGCTGCTACTCTTTGTTTATTATTTATACATAGTCACTTCCCCCCTACCTACATGTACAAATTACCTCAACTAACCTGTACCTCTGCACACTGACTCGGTACCGGTAGCCCCTGTATATAGCCTCGGTATTGTTATTCTTATTGTGTTACTTTTTATTATAATTTTTTACTTTCGTCTATTTGGTAAATACTTTCTTAACTTTTCTTGAACTGCACTGTTGGTTAAGGTATTGTAAATAAGCATTTCACTGTAAGGTCTACACTTGTTGTATTCAGCGCATTTGACAAATACAGTTTGATTTGATGAGTATGAATAGAGGTAATGAACCATTTCAATGTATAAAGGTTATTCTTCCTACTTTTAACATGGATGTTTTGGTCATTTAGCAGACCCTTTTAACATGGATGTTTTGGTCATTTAGCAGACCCTTTTAACATGGATGTTTTGGTCATTTAGCAGATCCTTTTAACATGGATGTTTTGGTCATTTAGCAGAACCTTTTAACATGGATGTTTTGGTCATTTAGCAGACCCTTTTAACATGGATGTTTTGGTCATTTAGCAGACCCTTTTAACATGGATGTTTTGGTCATTTAGCAGATCCTTTTAACATGGATGTTTTGGTCATTTAGCAGACCCTTTTTACATGAATGTTTTGGTCATTTAGCAGACCCTTTTAACATGGATGTTTTGGTCATTTAGCAGACCCTTTTAACATGGATGTTTTGGTCATTTAGCAGACCCTTTTAACATGGATGTTTTGGTCATTTAGCAGACCCTTTTAACATGGATGTTTTGGTCATTTAGCAGACCCTTTTAACATGGATGTTTTGGTCATTTAGCAGACCCTTTTTACATTGATGTTTTGGTCATTTAGCAGACCCTTTTAACATGGATGTTTTGGTCATTTAGCAGACCCTTTCTACATTGATGTTTTGGTCATTTAGCAGACCCTCCTATCCGGAGTGACTTACAGTCAAGTGCATTCAAGTAGGTCGGTCAAAACAAACACATATCACGGTCATTGCAAGTAAAAAATAACTTTATTGAAAACATTCACATATTCTTGTCTCTGGTTTGTTGACAGGGTTCCGTAGCCTCCACATCAACGACCAGATGACCCTCATCCAGTACTCCTGGATGAACCTGATGGTGTTCTCTCTGGGCTGGAGATCTTTCCAGAATGTCACCAGTGAATACTTATACTTTGCTCCTGATCTTATCCTTAGCCAGTAAGTTGTGTTAATGTTCTATATTTAAAATCTGAATTGAATAATTAAACCATTTTTTCCCCCACTTATCCAACTATTTAGTTAAAACAAAAAAATCCCACTATGATATATCTCAATATTAATATTGTAATTGTCTCCCAGGGATCGTATGAGGAGATCTCCCATTTATGATCTGTGTCTGGCCATGCAGTTCATCCCTCAGGAGTTTACCAGCCTCCAAGTCACCAAAGAGGAGTTCCTCTGTATGAAAGCCATCATGATTCTCAACACTGGTAAACACAACACAGTACCACTTACTCTTTAAAACATTACATTGACTGATGACCCTACGCTACCTTTCCTGGCCCACAGACTTCTGTTAGGATCAAATAAGAACAAACAGAAGAGATCTGAAGCAATTGGTAAAGTCTTGGTTACATTATTATCTCTGTCCTAAATGGTGCACTGTCCCATATAGCCCATATGGCTCTGGTCAGAAGTAACCAACTATATAGGGAACAGGGTTCAATTTGGGACACATATATTGCCACCAGATGTAGAAATATACAGTGTTTCATAATGTGTTGTTGAACTGGGAAAAAAAGTGAACTGGGACAAGGCAGGATTTATGAAGCAGCTGTTATTAAGTAACATTTTTACATTGACCTTTACATGAACAGAGACTGAAGCCATCGAAAACAAGTTCATGGTCAGGTCTCAAGAAATCCAAAGGGACTTTAGTTCTAAAAAGTGAATACAGATTTTATGAGAGTAGTTGACATATCCACAAAGTTATTAAAGTAAAAATCAAGATTAAGATAAATATGAAGTTAAACACAGGGTACACAGACAGTGATGTTGTAAGCCCTAAAAACAAACATATTGTCACTATTTATGTCACACACTTTTCCCCTGGTACTTCAGGAGAACACATAGTAGGTCTTTGTGGCTGCATATTTACACTGGATATTTCACACTGGATATTTCACACTGTATATTTCACACTGGATATTTCACACTGGATATTTCACACTGGATATTTACACGGGATATTTCACACTGTATATTTACACTGGATATTTCACACTGGATATTTACACTGTATATTTACACTGCATAATTACACTGCATATTTACACTGGATATTTCACACTGTATATTTACACTGCATATTTACACTGGATATTTCACACTGTATATTTACACTGCATATTTACACTGGATATTTCACACTGCATATTTACACTGGATAATTACACTGCATATTTACACTGGATATTTCACACTGAATATTTACACTGCATAATTACACTGCGTATTTACACTGCATAATTACACTGCGTATTTACACTGCGTATTTACACTGCATAATTACACTGGATATTTCACACTGCATAATGTGAACATGATGATAATGCCCTTGTAGGAGCTGTTTGAAAAGACTGCCTGACATTTTGGCCTATTTTCATGGGATGAATTAGTGGCCTTCCATGGTGACATCACCATGTGGTAAATTAGTTAAATTAATTAGACCAATAAGAAAGAGAGTTCCAAACCTCTCTGCCAATAACAGCTACAGTAGTTTTCCACTCCCCACTCAGACAGTCCCAGCTAAATTCTTGCTTGAGAAAATTGCGCTTTGCTAAGACTGTATTTTTGTTTCTTTTTGCCCATTTTAAAATTGAAAACAAATCACGGTAAGGAATTTATTTGTTACCCAGAAATGACTTGATGTTCAGATTAAAATCAGCTGCATTGGACCTTTATGTACAGTAACATCTCTGTGAATTAGAGTTCAGAGCAGTCTGACTGTCCATGTCTAAAATATAGGCTTCATCCCAAATGGCACCCTATTCCCTTTATAGTGCACTACTTTGGACCGGATGCCTATTCCCTTTATAGTGCACTACTTTGGACCGGATGCCTATGGACCCTGATTAAAAGTAGTGCTCTATACAGGGAATAGGGTGCCATTTGGTTGAAGCCATATTGTTTCCGGGTTGATGACCCATTGTCCCTTGTCTCTCTCCGTAGTTCCATTGGAGGGTTTAAAGAGCCAGGCCCAGTTTGAGGAGATGAGACAGAACTACATTCGGGAGCTGACCAAGGCTATCCATCTGAAGGAGAGAGGCATGGTGGCCTCCTCTCAACGTTTCTATCATCTCACCAAGCTCATGGATGCCATGCATGAGGTACTGGACAGGACAGGAAGTCACTGCTCTTATCATAAGCCCTGTTTAGACCTGCTTCTAACATGCGTCCATTGTCCTGATCTTGTCCACATTGTGATCTGATTTTGATTACATCTTCCTGACCGTCTCCGGAGGTAGTCGATGACGCATCTTGTACAGATATCCTTAAAGTGTAAACAAATCCGGTCAACCAAAGTGTATAAATTTTGCCAACATCACAGGCCCTGTACATTTATATCAAGGTATAATGTAGTATAAAGAACCAATATGATATAGGCTTCAATATGAAGGTCTCTTTAGGTTACTTTTAGATGTTTTTCCTTTATAAAGCCGTCTGCTTTACTTAGTTCTCCTTAGTCCTTAGACGGCTTTATAAAGGAAAAGACTTTTGTCCATGTTCATAATTTGACCATGTGTCTTGCGATCGGCTATCTAATTGAGGTTACGATAGCGTTGTATCAATGATCAATGATTTGGAGGAAACTAAACCACGATCATTATCCCAGCATGCCGCTTTTTTCTCTCCCTTTGGTACGGTTGAGGCCTATACTAAAATGTATTACAATACAAGATAATATAAAGACAACATCCTCCATGCGTTAAGAACCACGGGGTTCAAACCTGTTTGGATAATGCACTGCGTCATTCGGACATGCACTTTGTAGTCTACTCTGTAACTGAACCTGTTGGTTTATCTACTGTGTGCATTAGGGCCTAAGTGGCATTTTTATACTGTGCATTAATTATCTGAATATTTACTAGTCCAGCTGTGGACAGGTCCAGGTTATTGGGATAGTAACCTATTACTCCCACTTGTAAATCGTTGGATAAAAGTTTCAGGTATCAGGACCATGATTTGTTGAGGACAAAATGCTAACATGTTTGCCCCTCCCCAATAACTGCCTCCTCCCCCACCCCCCCCCCCTCTCTCTCCCTCCTCCCCCATCACTCCCTCCTCCCCCACCTCTCCCTCCTCCCCCATCTCTCCCTCCTCCCCCATCTCTCCCTCCTCCCCCATCTCTCCCTCCTCCCCCTCTCTCCCTCCCCCCATCTCTCCCTCCTCCCCCCTCTCTCCATCCTCCCCCATCTCTCCCTCCTCCCCATCTCTCCCCCTCCCCCATCTCTCCCTCCTCCCCCCTCTCTCCCCCCTCCCCCATCTCCCCCATCTCTCCCTCCTCCCCATCTCTCCCTCTTCCCCCATCTCTCCCCCATCTCTCCCTCCTCCCCATCTCT